>NW_024070204.1:64401262-64455384 GCF_014754425.2 Oryx dammah
CACAAAGCAGAATTACCAAACTCACAGTTCCCTTAAAGATATAAAGGCCTGACACACATTCCCAAATTGTTTTTACAGGAGAAGCAGACCCCCTCCCGATGAAGACTGCCAACCAGAAGAACATAGACCATGGACTGGTTGAAACAGCCGGCTCCTGAAACACTATAGTGGGTCACAGTCTTGAGGTCATTGGCTCACCATGGCGCCCTTTGCCTGGCAAAGCAATAAAAGCTACTCTCTCCTGTGTCACCAAAAACTCTTGTCTCCACGTTTCTATTCATCACCTGTGAACAGAGGCTGAATTTCAGCAACATTAACTTCTTCCCAACGTCGACTAAAAACATGCCAAGTTAAGTTTCATCTGAGGCAAAATGAAGACTACAGCCTGCGAGACAGCACCTCAGATAGCTCTGAGAGACTGCTCCAAAGAGGCAGTGGGGGAAGGTCAATATATAAGATTTTGGTGAAGGGGGAATTCAATACAATTAAGCACTCATTTTACAAAGGGTTTTCTGCTCTCCAGGAGGATCTGAGGTTCTCAGAAAGGGATTTAGTGCTTTTCTAGGTAATAGGAGATGAAAGGACTGGAATCATGAAATCAGTTCCTAAAAACATCCAACTATCTAAAGACCTGTCCCACTAGACTCCTGGAGGAAAGAGTGCCTCACTCCACCCTGAACTCCCTCAGGGGGTGCTGAAGGTCAATGGCTGCAGCAGCACGGGGCCCAGTCTCTGTAGAGGCCTATGGTGAATGCCCTCGTTCAGTGGTTGGCAATGCTCTTGGCAGGTGCCAGTTAGTAGCTGACAGCAAGAACCATGCTCCAATTCCCCTTCTCAGCTTTTGTGAATCTTATGCCATTCTATCTAATATTTTGACTGTTTGGCTATATTTAATTTCCTTCTAAATCAGAAGCTCGTTTAGGTCAAGAAAAGCATATGCATCTTATTGTGTTCCCTCGGTTCCCAGTGCACCATGACCACAGCATAGATGGCTCAGTAACTATATGCTGCTAAGTCGCTTCAGTCGTGTCGACCTCTGTGCGACCCCAGAGACGGCAGCCTGCCAGGCTCCCCTGTCCCTGGGATTCTCCAGGCACGAACACTGGAGTGGGTTGCCATTTCCTTCTCCACAGTTAACTATATGAAGCATCATTGACTTCTCATCAGCAGAGGCAAGGAGTTTCCCCACCAGATGAAGTTTCGCAAGTGTCAGAGTACTTCTATTAGTAGTATTTAAAGTAATGAATTAAAACTAAAGATTAAGTGGAGGCCTCATAAAGTTAATTCTTATTCTCTACTATGGTCTTAATGGAAGGTTAACCAAGGGGTATTAGATTCTGAAAGACTGGCCAAAATACTGGGGCTTGAGGTTAACTTAGAAGCACTATATCATCTTTCAGGTTATGGTTATTTCAATACTAGAACCGAAGTCAGGTAGAACTCTAAGAATTACTGGAAGGTAAATGTTTTCAACAATTTCATCATGACCACTTTACAGGCACTATTTCTAACTATATGCTCCAGAAAACAATATTTAAATAATTATTTTTGAAAATGTAGGTGAGTGTTTTTTAAAATGAAAACTCTTAAGAAGTATGAATTTGAACTCATAGGAAAAAGTCATTAAAGTCCAGCCTTCCTAAGTCAGGGACCTAGGATATTTAAATTAACTTTGTAATTATGGATTCAAATAAGACTAGAAAACCAGGTCTCAAACACAGTCCAAAATATTAGAAACTGGTCATAAAAGCAAGTGTTTTAATGGGCATCAGTCACCTACAAAACTAGAGTATTCCCACACTGAGAAGAATGCATGTAATCAGCATTCAGCACACAAACGTCCTGGTGGGTAACCCCATGGACTGCAGAACACCAGGCTTCCCTGTCCATCACCAACTCCTGGAGCAGGCTCAAACTCATGTCCATCTAGTCAGTGATGCCATCCAACCTTCACATCCTCTGTTGTCCCCTTCTGCTGCTGCCTTCAATCTTTCCCAGCATCAGGGTCTTTTCCAATGAGTCAGCCCTTTGCATCGGGTGGCCAAAGTACTGGAGCTTCAGCACCAGTTCTTCCAATGAATATTCAGAACTGATTTCCTTTTGATGGTTTGATCTCCTTCACTCCAAAGGACTCTCAAGAGTCTTCTCCAATACCACAGTTCAAAAGCATCAATTCTTCGGTGCTCAGGTTTCTTTAGAGTCCAACTCTCACATCCATACATAACTACTGGAAAAACAATAGCTTTGACTAGATGGACCTTTGTCAGCAAAGTAATTTTTTTGCTTTTATATATGCTGTCTAGGTTGGTCACAGCTTTTCTTACAAGGAGTAAGTGCATCTTTTAATTTCATGGCTGCAATCACCATCTGCAGTGATTTTGGAGACCCCAAAATAAAGTCTCTTACTGTTTCCATTGTTTCCCCATCTATTTGCCATAAAGTGATGGACTGGATGCCATGATCTTAGTTTTTTGAATACTGAGTTTTAAGACAGCTTTTTCACTCTCCACTTTCACTTTCATCAAGAGCCTCTTTAGTTCCTCTTCTCTTTCTGCTATAAGGGTGCTGTCAACTACATATCTGAGGTTATTTGTATTTCTCTGGACAATCTTGATTCCAGCCTGTGCTTCATCCAGCCTGGCATTTTGCATGATGTACTGTGCGTAGAAGTTAGATAAGCAGAGTGACAACATACAGCCTTGATGTACTCCTTTCCCAATTTGGAACCAGTCTGTTGTTCCATGTCCAGTTCTAACTGTTGCTTCTTGATCTGCATACGGAATTCTTAGGAGGCAGGTAAGGTGGTCTGGTATTCCCAACTCTTTAAGAATTTTTCAGTTTGTTGTGATCCACACAGTCAAAGGCTTTGGTGTAATCAATAAAGCACGAGATGTTTTTCTGGAACTCTCTTGCTTTTTCGATCTAACGGATGTTGGCAATTTCATCTCTGGTTCCTCTGCCTTTTCTATATCCAGCTTGAACATCTGGATGTTCTCAGTTTACATACTGTTGAAGCCTGGCTTGGAGAATTTTGAGCATTACTTTGCTAGCATGTGAGATGAGTGCAACTGTGTGGTAGTTTGAACATCAGAATTGTAAAGTAAAAATTAAAAATAAATAAATAAATTTAAAAAATAAAATAAAATAAAATAAAATGAGAAGTGACTTTTTCCAGTCCTGTGGCCACTGCTGAGTTTTCCAAATTTGCTGATATATTGAGTGCAGCACCTTCACAGCATCATCTTTTAGGATTTGAAATAGCTCAACTGGAAATCCATCACCTCCACTAGCTCAAGGGCATATCCCCAGGCAACCACAAGAAGAGGAGACTGCTTTATGCTCTGAGAAGGAAATTCACTTATCTGATCTGTAATTCAACAAGACTTATCTGATTTTGGTGAACCTTGATTAATCTTAGTAGACTAAACATGAACTTCAATACTGGAACCAATATTAGACCTTCAGTGTCCTTTATAGTCCATTTTGAGCAGAGCTGACCCCAGAAGTGTCTCTTACTCAAAGCTACCAAGATTGCCTCTATGGCTGTGTATCTGGTATAGGAAAAGCAGCATGCATGCTCAGTCGCTTCAGTTATGTCCAACTCATTGCAATCCTATGGACTGTAGCCCACCAGGCTCCTTTGTCCATGGGATTTCTCAGGCAGGAACACTAGAATGAATTGCCATTTCCTTCTCCCCTCCAAGGTATCTTCCTACCCAGGGACTGAACCTGCGTCTCGTACGTCTCCTTCATTGACAGGCAGGTTCTTTACACCAGTGCTACCTAGGAAGGCAGGGAAAGGAGAGATGCCACTAAAACAACTTGCCTCTTTGGCAGAATCAGAGGATGTTTAGTAACTATCTGTGTCGAATACCAATATCCTAGATCCTATTTTGAATAAAACTCCAGTGATTAGGAAATCAAAGATTCTTCAGGATTAGAAACTCTTGAATATAGGGTTCAGAATGCAAGGACACAAGGTCAGGCACTGAGAGCACAGCTGTCTGCAGATTAGTGGTGCAGGGCTGTCCAGAGAGTACCTTAAAGCAATAAAGGATTCAGTTCAGTTCGGTCCCTCAGTCATGTCCAACTCTTTGTGACTCCATGGACTGCAGCATGCCAGGCGCCCCTGTCCATTACCAACTCCAGGAGTTTGCTCAAACTCTTGTTCATCAAGTCGGTGATGCCATCCACCTCATCCTCTGTCATCCCCTTCTCCTCCTGCCTTCAATCTTTCCCAGCATCAGGGTCTTTTCCAATGAGTCAGTTCTTCAAATCAGGTGGTCAAAGTATTGGAGCTTCAGCTTCAGCATCAGTCCTTCCAATGAATATTCAGGACTGATTTCCTTTAGGATAGACTGGTTGGATCTCCTTGCAGTCCAAGGGACTCTC
The DNA here is from genome assembly GCF_014754425.2 of Oryx dammah. Classification (NCBI taxonomy): domain Eukaryota; kingdom Metazoa; phylum Chordata; class Mammalia; order Artiodactyla; family Bovidae; genus Oryx; species Oryx dammah. The sequence continues at coordinate 64,405,655 of NW_024070204.1, forward strand.
AAGAGTCTTCTCCAACACCACAGTTCAAAAGCATCAATTCTTTGGCCCTCAGCTTTCTTCACAGTCCAACTCTCACATCCATACATGACCACTGGAAAAACCATAGCCTTGACTAGATGGACCTTGTTGGCAAAGCAAGATCTCTGCTTTTTAATATGCTGTCTAGGTTGGTTATAGCTTTTCTTCTAAAGATCAAGCGTCTTTAAATTTTCTAGCTGCAATCACCATCTGCAGGGATTTTAGGGCCCAAGAAAATAAAGTCTCTCACTGCTTCCATCGTTTCCCATCTATTTGCTATGAGGTGATGGGACCAGATGCCATGATCTTAGTTTTTTAAATGTTGAGTTTTAAGCCAACTTTTTCACTCTCTTTCACTTTCATCTAAAGGCTCTTTAGTTCCTCTTCACTTTCTGCCATAAGCTTGGTGTCATCTGTGTATCTGAGGTTGTTGATATTTCTTCCAGCAATCTTGATTCCAGCTTGTGCATCATCCAGCCTGGCATTTAGCATGATGTACTCTGCATATAAGTTAAATAAGCAGGGTGACAATATACAGCCTTGACATACTCCTTTTCCTATTTGGAACCAGTCTGTTGTTTCATGTCCAGTTCTAACTGTTGATCTGAATACAGATTTCTCAGGAGGCAGGTAAGGTAGTCTGGTATTCCCAACTCTTTAAGAATTTTCCATAGTTTGCTGTGATCTACACAGTCAAAGGCTTTGGTGTAGTCAATAAAGCAGATGTTTTTCTGGACTCTCTTGATTTTTTGATGATCCAACAGATGTTGGCAATTTGACCTCTGGTTCCTCTGCCTTTTCTAAATCCAGCTTGAACATCTGGAGGTTCTCAGTTCACATACTATTGAAGCCTTGCTTGGAGAATTTTGAGCATTACTTTGCTAGCATGAGAGATGAATGCAATTGTGTGATAATCTGAACATTCTTTGGCATTGCCTTTCTTTGGGATTGGAATGAAAACTGATCTTTTCCAGTCCTGTGGCTACTGCTGAGTTTTCCAGATTTCCTGGCATATTGAGTGCAGCACTTTAACAGGAAGCACTGTTACAGCAGCTTCTCCAATCAGGAAGCTTCCATAAGCCTCTTATTATTATCCCTTAGAGGGCAGGCTAACGAAATGAAAACCACAATCACAATTACAGCAAAAAGGATTAGGACACGTCCATACCTTTTGTAGACATCTTGAGACACAGGCAGAAATCATAGTTGTGGAGGTACCGGGGTGAATTACCAAAGAATGTAAAGTAACTGCTACATCTTGAACTGGGGATCCAAGCAATGGTCCTAGGTAAGGGGGAAAACTATATTAGGACTGTATTGTATTCAGTGAGGGGTAACTGAAATGTGTAAAGAGGCAGAGAACTTCCAGTGTCCTGCAAGTAAGGAGCTCTGAAGTCATCACAGTGTTCTAAATAATAAATAAAATGCAACAACTCTTATTGGATTGACTGGAGAGGGGAAGACAAAGGGCAAACCACTGTCCCTAAGACTGGAGAGAGAGGTCAGTGCAAGGAGTTGCACTGAACTGTAATTGCTAAACTGTTTGAGGCTCAGAGTGGCCCAGTCAGAGTTAAAAACTCCAGGAGGACCCAGTCTTGGGGGTGGGGAGGGGCAGAATTTTGTGATCTCAGCAGGTTCTCACAGTAAATATTAGAGATTCATGAGGGTGGTAGTGGAGAGGAATTCTTTCTGAAATACTCCAAGGCATTCTATTCTTAACTAGGTCGGCCCTCAGAGGAAACTAGTATATCAGAGCCAAACCTGAAGGGGTATCAGAACCTAGATGACTTGAGGGAAGCACCCAATTCCAGTCTACTCCAGCCATTGTGTCCCACCTATGGGGGATGAAAGGATTGAGAAACAGCTGTGCAGCTCAGAGGTCAAGAGTACTGGCTAAGACCCAATCTTAGGGGTACAGACACTCCCGCCCCCTCACCACCACAGTACTAAAGGCCAGTTTAGAGCAGTCCCTTTTACCCAGTGTATCATATCTGGCTATCAGGAAAAATGCTGAAGGGCAAAGAGCACAATCTGAACACAGAGAGCAAGCATCAGGACCAGACACGGCAGCAATGCTGAATGATCAGACTGAGAGTATAAACCGTGATTAACATGCTAAGGGCTGTAAGAGACAAAGTAAAGGGCACTAAGAAAAGATGATCATGATGGCAGAGCGACAGAAGTCCTAGGAAACAAGAGAAAGAAATGCCTCAGATCAAAAACACTGTAACAGAAAGGAAGACCACCACTGACGCGCTCAGACGGGACGCGGCTGAGGAAAGTCAGAGTTAGAAGATATATCAGAAGAAACCTCCAAAACTGAAAAGCAAAGTGAACAGAAGACTGAAAAGAACAGAACAGAATATGCACTACTGTGGGACAACCACAAGGTATGACATATGCGTGATGGGGAGAAATAGGGAGAAAATACCCCCAAGGTTAGAAAGGAAGAAGGAAATAATTTCTGTTATCAGAAGGGGCTGAAAGTGATACTCATGCTTACTCTGATTTGACTACCTCACCTTGGAGGCATGCACTGTGAACGCCATTTTCAAAGGCCTCTCGGGAGGCCTGCGAGAGGTCTCCGGCAACACTTGCTGCATACTCGATAACGGGCAGAAGAGATGCTGTTTCCATGGGTTTTGCTTCCAGTTCTACAGTCACAAGATGCCGTTTGTCTCCTAAAGTTCTATCTAAGGTATCTGTAAACAAATTGAATATAGTACCTCAGAGATCTGTTCTGGAAAGGTGTCAAGGTGCCACAACTGGCAATATCAAGTCCAACAAGTTGATTACAGTCAACAAGTTCAAGGTCTCATGGAAGATAAAGTGGAAGAGAATACCAATAAAGACACTAAGCACAGTATAAAAATGTCAGAGTAAATAGTTTTATCAAGAAAGTGTAGATTCTGTATTTATCAATGTTAAACACCTGCTCTCAATCATCTATTAATAGTTCTTCAGTGTTAGGGCGTGTTAAGGCAGATGAACACACAAGTTTTGACATGCAGATCATACATTTAAACATTTATGTGACTGAAATTCTTTTAAGCACAAAATTTTTACTTAAAACACTTACTGAGTACAATAGGTTATCTAATGAAAATTAAAAGGTTTTTAACCTTGACAACAAACAGTTAAATTTCATACTGTTCCAGCAATATATTCTTTATTTAATGTTTATGATTTATTCCCTCCAAAACTACTGATCTATTTGTTAAAATGAAAATGGTATCCTTCATTTGTCAACAAGCAACTGCGGTCAGTGAAACTGAGTGGGGCCCTGTGGGCCTCTCTGGCATGGAGGCCCTTTTGTCCCCCATTTCTTATAGACAAGACTCTAGCCTCTATGACCTTCCCTGAGTTCCACAGAGCAGATTTGGAACTGTTGCTAATCAAGAGAGAAGCAGTCAAGAAACCACTTGTTCAGTTCAGTTGCTCAGTCATGTCCAACTCTGCAACCCCATGAACCGCAGTACTCCAGGCAACCCCATGAACCGCAGCATTCCAGGCCTTCCTGTGCATCACCAACTCCCGGAGTTCACCCAAACCCATGTCCATCGAGTTGGTGATGCCATCCAGCCATCTCATCCTCCATCGTCCCCTTCTCCTCCCGCCCTCAATCTTTCCCAATATCAGGGTCTTTTCAAATGAGTCAGCTCTTCTCATCAGATGGCCAAAATATTGGAGTTTCAGCTTCAACATCAGTCCTTCCAATGAACACCCAGGACTAATACCTACTGATACCTACTAGAGGAACTGCTGAGAACTAAGGTCTACACATAGCCAACTTCATAACAAAGTTGACAAACTGTTTTCTTGCCAATCTTGTTGGTGTTAAGGGCATCTCGTCTTTTAACTCGCATGACCCTAATCACTGAGAATCTTTTAATATGTTCATGGGCCTTCGGCCTCTTTTGTGAAATGTCTGTTCAACTTTTTCTGCTCACTTTTCTACTTCGTTGGTTGCCATGTTTTTAGTGATTTTTGGATTCTAATCTGTCAGTTTTATATGAGGCAAATATCTTCTCTCAGTGTATCTTTTTGCTTTCGCTATATTCTGCTGCTGCTGCTGCTAAGTCGCTTCAGTTGTGTCCGACTCCGTGTGACCCCAGAGACGGCAGCCCACCAGGCTCCCCCGTCCCTGGGATTCTCTAGGCAAGAACACTGGAGTGGGTTGCCATTTCCTTCTCCAATACATGAAAGTGAAAAGTGAAAGTGAAGTCGCTCCGTCGTGTCCGACTCAGCGACCCCATGGACTGCGGTCTACCAAGCTCCTCCATCCATGGGATTTTCCAGGCAAGAGTACTGGAGTGGGGTGCCATTCACTATATTCTAACGCATTCTTAATTTCAATAACATCAATTTACTAATCTTTTAGCTCAGTTTCAGCCTTACCTGGTTAAGTTCTCCTATACTATCTTCCAAAAATTAGAAAGTTTAAAAACTTTCATAAAGCGTTGAGGTTTTCTTTCTTTCCTCTTTTGCATACATTAGCGTTTATTCTCTTTATTCTTCTGTCCTCAAAGGGAGACTTTCCAACTCTCTCCTCTTATTTAGGCTTTTAAATTCAACTGGAATTGAGGTTTAGATACAGTATGTGGGAGGAATCTATATCTTTTCCCATGTGAATAGTTTCTCCAGGCCCATTTATTGAAATTCAGTCCGCCCTTTCCCACTGAGCTTCAATATCACTCTGTGAAAGGTGCATTTTCATATAGATATAAGTGTGTTTCTAAGCTCTCTGGTTTGTTCCCCTGGTATATTTGTCTGTTCCTAGCTTGATTAGTTGATCAGTATCATGATGACTGCTTTTATGATAAGTACTAAAGTCTGATACACTTCTTTGGGTAGAACTGGCACCCTCATGCTATTCAGTCCTCTTATCTATGAATAGTATGGTTCTTATCTATAGTTTTCTTTCATTCTCTTTTTCAAAAAATGTATTTGGCAGCACCAGGTCTTAGTTGTGGCATGCACAACCTTTAGCTGTGGCATGTGAACTCTCAGCTGTGGTACGTGGGATCTCTTAATAGTTCCCTGCCCAGGGATCAGAGCCCCGGCCCCAGGCATTAGGAGCACAATCTCAGCCCCTGGACCACCAGGGAAGCCTCAGGAACAGTATGATTTCCCACTGAACTTTGATCTTCTTTAACGCCTGTACATTTTGATAATTTTCTAGATGTACACAAATGTAACCTGTGCCTCAACAGCATGTGATCACTGGTGGTCTGACTGTTCAGTCAAGGTGTGGTCTAACTGCTGCAGCATCTGGTTACTAGCTTTTCACTTTATAACTAATAAGCAATTTAGAAGGAGACACTTGAAGACTATGCAAATATGTTATTCAACAACGTACACAATATTAACTATTTGCAAAAAGACAATTTTCTATTCCAACCCTCCTCCTCAACATCTAACAGTCAGCACTTGGCATTTCAGTGTAAGGAAAAACAGTCTCTTCTTGTTGATCTATTATCGGTATGGCCTCATGAATTCTAGCTTTTTGTCAATGGCTTAATTATTGTTCTTAGCTATTCTGGAGCTCAAATTAACCCAGAGTTAGCCAGTGTAGCCTCTTCAGGTTGGTTCCTATGTCCTTATGACACAACCCCATCATTTTTTGAACATTTCCTTTCTTTTTCAGATAACATTCCATTGCTTATTTTTGAAAGTTTCCTATTTCTCACTAATACTTTTTAATCCCCTTTCTTATTTCTTCAAAAATAATACTTTATACACTCTGTACATGGTAATTCTGGTATAAGAAGCCTTTGCTGGTCTGCCTCTGAGGTTTATTGTTTCTATTGCCTTTTTTTTTTTGCTCATTGTGCCTTTTCTCAAGGTTTTATGATTTTAAACTTAAAAAAAACTATTGTGAGTTCATTTGTGGGATCTTTGAGGCCTGGATTGAGGATACATCTACCTAAAGAGCCCAATGTTTGCTTTCTCAAGGCTCCTTGGTCTATCACCAACCAAGAGGACTTCACACTAAGTTCTTCTTGGCTTGGAGTTTTATAGATTATACTGGTTCTATGAACTTAGGCTGAAAATGCCTATGGTTACAAATCCTCAGAAATTCTGCCCCTTTGCCAAAAGGCAGTCAGATAAGTTTCCTTGTCACCTTCTTTTATGGAGAAGACTTTCCATATTGTTTCCATGAGAATGTGGCTCTCAAGCAGTAGGTTAACTATGACCACAGACTTCTCCAGAACAGCTAGTGGCTTAGGTGCTGAGTTATTTTCCAACATTCCTGTTCCACCTTCTTTTCTTTAACCTCTGAAGTTTCCATCATATTCTAACCACTTCAGACATTAATTTGAAAGAGGTTATTTATATTTTCCAAGCACCTTGTTTTTCCAAATATAAAGTCCAGAAAGAGAAATCATCATGTCATTTGTCATCATGCCCCTAATCCTGCTTAATTTTTCAAGTTTCAATGAAAAGTAATCACTTGGCCTATTTACAAACCACTGAAGTGATTAAAAGACGCTTACTCCTTGGAAGAAAAGTTATGACCAACCTAGAGAGCATATTCAAAAGCAGAGATATTACTTTGCCAACTAAAGTCCGTCTAGTCAAGGCTATGGTTTTTCCAGTAGTCATGTATGGATGTGAGAGTTGGACTGTGAGGAAGGCTGAGCGCCAAAGAACTGATGCGTTTGAACTGTGGTGTTGGAGAAGACTCTTGAGGGTCCCTTGGACTGCAAGGAGATCCAACCACTCCATTCTGAAGGAGATCAGCCCTGGGATTTCTTTGGAAGGAATGATGCTAAAGCTGAAACTCCAGTACTTTGGCCACCTCATGCGAAGAGTTGACTCATTGGAAAAGACTCTGATGCTGGGAGGGATTGGGGGCAGGAGGAGAAGGGGACGACCGAGGATGAGATGGCTGGATGGCATCACTGACTCGATGGATGTGAGTCTGAGTGAACTCTGGGAGTTGGTGATGGACAGGGAGGCCTGGTGTGCTGCGATTCATGGGATAGCCAAGAGTCGGACACGACTGAGTGACTGAACTGAAGTACTTAAAAGTTCCTAGTTACACTAAACATCTCTTTTCTATATTTTTTCACAAACCTGTCCAAGTTTTCTTATTGTGGGGATGGGAATAACTGTCATGTTCTTTTACTTAAGGAAACCAAACTGCAAAGATCATATGTAGAAAAAGCATGAATTCTTACATTTTGGCACAGAAATATAAACACTTCAGTTTCCCAAGAATACCATCAGCACAAGATTACCATGTTTATTAAATACTGAAAATTATTTTCCACTCTATGTTTTTTCTTTTTAAAATTTTAAAATTATCTGTAATTTTGCTGAGATATAATTGACATACAGCACTGTAGGAGTTTAAGGTGTATAACACAAGGATTTAACTTACATAGATCATGAAATAATTACCACAATTAGTTTGGTGAACATCTACCATCTCATATAGATACAACATTAAAGAAACAGAAAAAGATTTTATCCTTTGCAATGAGAACTCTTAGGATATACTCTCTTAACTTTCACTTATAACGTACAGCACTATTAATTATCTTTATCATGGTGTACATCACATCCCTAGTACTTATTTATCTTATAACTGGAAGTCAGTACCATTTGACTCCCTTCTAATTCTACCTTCCCCACTCCCCATTTCCATTATTTTATGGAGTAAAAAAAATGGCACACCAACTTCAAATTCTTATACTCATTCTGGTATTGAAGATGAGGATGAGCTGTCTACTTCAGTGGTTAATCCCACTGTGTACCTGCTTGACAAGTGGCTCAGCTAGTATATGTAATAAATGAGTGGCAATGAAATAGGGCCATGCCTAAAGCAAGCAAATTCTAGAAAAACAAGAAAACACACATAAAACCTGTCCTCACCGATGGAAGACAAGAGTGAATATAAACCCTGCTTTATGAAATTAAACTAAGAGATGCAGCAAACAGATCCTGGAGAGAAAGAGAGCAACAGGACCAGCAAATTCTAAATATTGTATTTACCTGTGGCATGAACTGAATTTAGGATGGCCTCCCGGTATGCCACCTGGAGGGGCCCGAGATAGGTTTCTAGTCCATATTCCCTCTTGATTCGGTCATGAATAATTTCAATATGTAACTCCCCCATGCCACAAAGGACAGTCTGGGTAAAAGAGGAAGAAAACAAAACAAAGGTCAAGGAAAAATTGTTTATCACAAAACACTAAATAAAGGTATGATATCAATATATTTTATTTCCCATTACTTACAAACATTTTTTGGCTCCTACACCAAAACACTGTTTTTAACTTCTCTGACTGTAATAATAAATCAATTAAAAGTGAATCACAAGGGTGGTCCAGGGCTAAGATTTCACATTCCCAGTGGAGGGGGCCTGGGTTTGATCCCTGGTCGGGTAACTAGCCAGTGCTCATGTCACGATGAAGATCCCATGTGCCACAACTAAGAGCCAGTGCAGCCAGTCTCTTACTCTGTGATAGCTGGGTTATTAGCTGGCTAAGTGCCATTCTAACCAGAACCATGCTTCCCAACCACAAAGCTAAGTTTTGGCCAATGGAATGTAAGTATCAATGACGTTGTCAATTTCTAGGTTATATCTTTAAGGATAAATAAAACCATTCTCTTAATGAAGATATAGATAACTATCTTGAAACGTGAATGAGGGCAACATCTTGTGAATGAGGGAAATAACCCCTCTCCCAAACACTTGCAATCACATGGCTATTTCCCAACCATCCTAGACACCTTAACCTTACAGTTTTGTGGGCAGTCAAAACTACTAGAGTAATATGATCCCGCAATCCCACTGCTGGGCATACACACCAAGGAAACCAGAACTGAAAGAGACACGTATACCCCAATGTTCATCATAGCACTGTTTATAATAGCCAGGACATGGAAGCAACCTAGATGTGCATCAGCAGATGAATGGATAAGAAAGCTGTGGTACATATACACAATGGAGTATTACTCAGCCATTAAAAAGAATACATTTGAATCAGTTCTAATGAGGTGGATGAAACTGGAGCCGATTATACAGAGTGAAGAAAAACACCAATACAGTATACTAACACATATATATGGAATTTAGAAAGATGGTAACGATAACCCTGTATGTGAGACAGCAAAAGAGATACAGATGTATAGAACAGTCTTTTGGACTCTGTGGGAGAGGGCAAGGGTGGGACGGTTTGGAGGAATGGCATTGAAACATGTATATTATCATATGTGAAACGGATCACCAGTCCAGGTTTGATGCATGATACAGGGTGCTTGGGGCTGGTGCACTGGGATGACCCAGAAGGATGGGATGGGGAGGGAGGTGGGAGGGGAGTTCAGGATGGGGAACACATGTACACCTGTGGCAGATTCATGTCAATGTATGGCAAAACCAAAACCATATTGTAAAGTAATTAGCCTCCAAAAAATAGATAAATAAATAAAAGCAGGCCATATTAAATTTAACAAAATTCAGATTATAACAACAATATGTGACGACTCATGGAATAAACAAAGAATGAAAAAAAAAAAAACTACTAGAGTAGCTTGAACCTTTAAGTGACAAAGAAACTGACTTTTATCTTTTTTGAACTAATGTCATTTTGGGTCCTTGTTAGAACAACCAAATTTGCATTAAAACATTAAAAAAAAAACCCAGAAAACAAAATAACACAAAATTAGTTATTCCTGAAGGTCTTTGTGTATGGGAGAGTACAGTGCAAGTAATCCTATTTGCCCCATTTTATTCATATACCATCTGTATAGTGAAGCATTAACTTTGATCCCAAAAGAGATCTGGCCCTTGCCTTTAGTTACTGGAAAGTTATCTCTAGGCCACAATGCTCCTTGATAGAAGTGTCTTTGCTTGTCTGGCGCCTTTGTCCACCAGTCTAATAATGTGACTTATGAAACAGGCTTTGGAATAGCCATACCCATTCACAACCTAGACAGTGAAGGTAGTAGCCCAAACCTACAGGAGGCACGAGAGATTAAATGTCAACCACATAGGCAGTATATGATTATGTTCCAACAAAATCTCTGGACATCGAAGGCTTAGGTGAGCTTCCCTGGCTGGCAGTACTTCACAGAGTCAAGAGGATGAAGAAAGCTTTGCATTTAGAACTCTTTCAGACTTTGCCCTATGAGTCTCTTCCTTGGCTGTTTCTGATTTGTTTCTTTTCAGTGTAAAAAAAACTGTAAGAAACAACAATAAAAGACTATTTGGTGTATGACTGTGATACTTTAATATAAAGTTAAAAAAGTAAATTATTTGGAAAGAAGCAAGTTGTTGAATAATACAAATAGAACAACTTGCTATATATCTGTACATATATATTTAGAAATATGTATATATATATATTATGCTTTATAACATGGCATGGCAGAAAAATGGATGTTTGGAAAAGTGTGAAAGGCTATTCACTGATTATCTGTGTAGAACAGGATGGAAAGACTGAAAGGGAGACTTTAATTCTTTACTTTGTCCACTTGCATGTTATTTTTTAAAAAATATGTATTGGTGGTTTTTAATAAAGTTCCTACTGCGATCGCTGTTGCAGCTTCAGAGTCAATTAAACTAAGCTGCTTTATCATTTAGTTGGCATTTAGGACAAAAAAGTACTTCACACTTTTCAGATTAACTAAAATGAGCTTATCCTTTTTACAGGCAAATTTATAATCTTTTAAAGGAACTTTTTCTTGATATTTTATATAACTCTACTCTGCCTCCCTAAAAAGAAGATGTAGAACGAACATGTGTTCTTCTACTATACCATAATACACATTGCAGTCCTGTACCTACTTTAGACTCTATTTCTTCCCATACTGTTGGCCACAATCTGTCACTTCTCACCCATTTTATGTGTGTTATCATCATTAAAAGTATCTTTGCATCCTCCCTTTAGTAAACTGTTTCTGTAAATTTTAGCTTAAGAGGCTCAAAGTGTTGTCTTGGGGTTGAAAGATTTATTTCAAAATTTCACAAAAGGCTGTGTTCTGGAAGATAAAAATGTTGGAGAGTAGTTTTTATAAGTAAGGTATAATCATGCTGAGGAATTAAGGAGAATTTAGCTTGACAGTAAAAATAATAATCAGAAATTTATATTATGAGAGAGCCAAAGTAGAAGGCCTTTTCTTTCAGGTGCATGGACAAAGCAATGCTTTAGACAAATGCACTTAAAAACTCTCTTGCACACAAACATTATTATTGAAAGATTTGGGGAATTAAATAATAATATGCATACTTGTCCAGAATCAGGATCTAGCTTCACTTTCAAACTGGGATCTTCACGCTGAAGGCATTTCAATGCATGATCCAAATCTAGAGGATAAACAGTAACTGTTACCTTTACATTTTATTTTTTAAGATAAGGTACTACAATGACAGTTATTTCACACAGCCAGAAATGTTTTGCAGAGGATTTAAAAAGTGACAAGACAGTGATGGGAGGTTACCTGAGATTTAGTGACCTGGAAAGACCTGTCCATGATGATTTAAATAAAGACATAAACCAAAAAGAATGATGTCCTAAGTAAAATCCCAGAGAAAAAGAATTCCAGATAGAGGAAATGGCTGTGCAAGGAATGGTTTCTACTGAAGAAACAAGAAGGCCAGTGTAATGGTAGACAAAAGAAAGAGCAGCATCAGATGAGGAGATGTGTGACAGAGATCAATCACATCATGAAAGGTTTGAAGGCCATGGTGAAGTCTGGATTTGCACTGGGAAGCCACTGAAAGGTTTTACATGGGACAGTAACATCATCTGATTATACTCTGCAAAGGTTACAAAGCTAACAAAAAAGCCTTCAGAAACAAATACCAAGAAGCTAAATTATATCATGAATAAAGAGATGCTAATGTGCCCACTCTACGATGAATGATCACACCAAACAAGAAGTAAGAATACAGCTGACCCTTGAATAACATGGATTTGATGCAGGTCTTCTTATATGCAAAGTCAGATATGGAGGAACCAAGTACAGGAAGAGCCAACTATAATTTCAGCATTCAGAAAACTAAGATCATGGCATCTGGTCCCATCACTTCATGGCAAACAGATGGGAAAACAATGGAAACAGTGAAAGACTTTATTTTCTTGGGCTCCAAAATCACTGCAGATGGTGACTGCAGCCATGAAATTAGAAGACACTTGCTCCTTGGAAGAAAAGCTATGATGAACCTAGACAGCATATTAAAAAGCAGAGACATTACTTTGCCAACAAAGGTCCGTCTAGCCAAAGCTATGGTTTTTCCAGTAGTCATGTATGGATGTGAGAGTTAGACTATAGAGAAAGCTGAGCACCAAAGAATTGATGCTTTGAACTGTGGTGTTGGAGAGGACACTTGAGAGTCCCATGTGCGGCAAGGAGATAAACCAGTCCATCCTAAAGGAAATCAGTCCTGAATACTCATTGGAAGGACTGATGCTGAAGCTGAAACTCCAATACTTTGGCCATATGATATGAAGAACTGACTCACTGGAAAAGACCCTGATGCTGGGAAAGATGGAAAGCAGGAGGAGAAGGGGACAACAGAGGATGAGATGGTTGGATGGTATCACAATTCGATGGACATGAGTTTGGGCAAACTCTGGGAGTTGGTGATGAACAGGGAAGCCTGATGTGCTGCAGTCCATGGGTCACAAACAGTTGGACACAACTGAGCGACTGAATTGAATTGCTGAACTCAATGACATAAAAAACCTTTTGAAGTAAAATGTAACTATTTAATCTAAATTTTCAGAGCACTAATTAATTGATGCACCAAGACTATTTGTACCTGGCTGCTTAGCCATTGATGGAGGTTCTATGGTACAGAAGAAAACAGGTTCTGGAATCTCCACACCAGCCAATAAAAGCCTCTGTGCTTCACTGTTTTCTTTCTGCTTCTTTTCTCCCTCCGTTCTGGCTCGATGAGATGCAGCTAATGCGCTGGACTTGGATGAGACAATGGTGTCTCCAGTAGCAGTCTGCAAGCAAACAAGATGCATGAACACAACAGGCAAGCACTCAGCTTCCACCAAAAACCATGAAAACCAAAGAAAAATTTAATGCAGCACTTTCTCTTCATCAAATCCTAAAAGAGACAAATTCACTATGCTGCTTATAACTGTACATTCGTAAAGCTAATTTAACTTATAGATGAATTCTATCCAAAACACTGCTGTTGTAAATTCTAACAATAAAACATTCCTGGAGGAGGACAACAATAAAACACACATACAACAAAAAATACATTTAAAATTCATCTGGCAAATCAAATTTATCTTTGAGCAAAAGAGAGAAAAATTCTTGCCCTTACAAGACTTCATTAAGAAAATATCTTCACTTTTTACATAATCAGTTGTAAAGTTAAATTTTTTGAAGTTATCAAGAAAGCAAAAAACCTAATGAGAATAACGCTATCTAATATAAACTTAAACATAAGTATGTATCCATAAATAATGTATTTATTTTACCTGGATTTGAAATTTATATGAAGACAATCCACAGTGTTTATAGTGTTCCATAATTTATTTTTCTCTGTATTAAATGTCTGAGATTTGACTATGTTGATGAATGTACTACAATATTCATTATTCCACTACTGATAGCTTTTGGATTGTTTATGGGTTTTTGCTATGACAAACTAGGTACTTTTAATTAAACATTTAAGCTGTTATTTCCTACAGAAACCATTTGGCCACTTACATGTTTAAGCCCAACAGTCAAAGCAATGTTACCAGCAGTCAGTAAAGGGATTTCTATATGTTGGTCAGCAAATGGCAAAAGCAGACGACTTATCCTCTCCCTGTAAAACCATGATTCATGTTAGTAAAAGTACGAAGAAATGAGTTTAGAAATAAGAAGTTTTAGAAAATAACCTAGGCTTCTACTTACGTGCAGTTCCCATTAATATTATGGATGGCCGTTTGGGGTTTTATCATCCCTGAGTATATGCGCATAAAAACCAATGGGCCTCGCTGCTTGTCATGGAGGACTTTAAATGCCAGGGCACATAAGTCACCCTTATACCACTGCCTAAAAATTAAGGAGAAATTCCAGAAAAGCCTTTAAAATACAGCTCCTACGTATCTATATAGGTAAGATCAGAATCACTGCATAAACTCAACCTTCATGTCCTCCAAAGACTACTCTTAGCTTCTAATTTAGCGACCCAGGACAATTAAATACTGTACTCTGTACTTCCCTTCCTCCACTGGACTAGATTACTTATTGGAGATCTTACCATTAATGCTTCAAAACAGGAAAAAGAAAAATGGATTTTCTTCCAAATATTACTTCTATTAGCAAATAATTCTTGCCGAGACATCCCTCCTCAAAAAATACACCTAGGAATATCACACCACTTCTTAAGACCCCATAAAGGATAAACAAGAAGGTACTTTTTTTTAATTTTTATTTTTACTTTACTTTACAATACTGTACTGGTTTTGCCATACATTGACACGAATCCGCCACGGGTGTACATGAATTCCCAATCCTGAACCCCCCTCCCACCTCCCACCCCAAGAAGGTACTTTTTAATTACTGTTTTCACTCTCTCCTCCCACTTTTTCTTCAGCTGCATAGCCATATAAATCTACACTATGAACTTGAACTTGTTTAGAACACCAACACTTACAGAATGATGTCCTTAAATTAGTGTTCATTGAGAGGTTTCAGAAAGTCTGAATTTGTCTCAAATTGCCAAATTTTGTGCATAGGTACATTTTTCAGAGGAAAAAGCTCCATATTTTCATTAGTTTCAAAGGAGTCCATGACTCAGGAGATTAGACACTTCTATCATTGAGCTGCTCTAATCTTATTCCTGTTCTCTCCAGAATTTTATTTAACAAGTCCTTATATAGAGATTTGATCATATACTAGGAACTACTCTATGTGCTTTATAAATATTAGCTCATTTATTCTAGTGTCAATCTTATGAGATAAATTCCACTTTCTGCATTTTACAGATGAGAGGTTAAGCAACTTGGAAGACCTGAGATTTAAATTCAAGTAGTACACAGTCCATGCTCGTCATCACACTGCCATAATGCCTCTCCAATAGAGAGAGATGAAAGGTGACTCAGATTCCAGTTAACAGAATTAAAGTCCACCTCTGTCTGCCATTCTGCACAAAGCTCACTTAGATTTTAGAGGATTTATTACCAAGGACAAAGCTGTTAGGCACAAGAGGAGTAAAACAACAGACCTTTCCTTACAGTCACAAAATATTTTGAGCTTATGGAAAATCTTGAAATCCAGAATAAATATAAATATATCTATAGCATATTTATCAAACACCCCCAGGGTACTACTTCTTTTTTTCAGACTAAGATGGAAGGGTCAACATTTGTACTTTTACACAGCAAAGAAGTCACACATTCTTAGCACCATCTTAAAGATAGCAGGTTACAAGAGATGATGACAAACATCCCTTTCAAGTAAAAATTACAATGACTCTATATTATATTGTTTACAATAATATTCTTCATCAATGTTATTCAAAAATTGTGATTCAGCTACCATTTTTGAAAAATAAGACCTATCTGTCTACCTAAGATTTTAATCTATGTTCTTTTATACTTACAGAAACTCATAGTTGCGTTCTTCCGGTGAAGGCAAGTACACAGTAATGGCGTCTAATAAGGGCTGGACCCCTTTGTTTTTCAGGGCACTTCCACAAAGCACAGGCACTGCTGTCTGAGCCAGTGTTACTCTGTGTATTGCAGTTTGTAGCTATAAAGCAGAGATATAAATGTTTCACGTGTAGTATTTTGGTCTCCACCAAAATATCTCAGAATCAGATGATTTCTCTAACTAACCATGTAAAATATCACTCCTCAGCACACTACCATCATTCTTTATGGCCTTATTCTTTATTGTTCATTGTAAATAGCATTAGTCACTATCTGGTATATTAGATATATATTTATTAGTTTACTGTCTGTCCCCCCATCCACTAGAATGTAAAATCTATATAAGCATTATAGCAAATCCCATAAAACAGCACTAAATCACCAAAAACTGGAAAAGTGTCTAAAATAAAGTAGTTGAATAAAAATATTTCTTGAAAAAGTGAGTTAATTACTTGTGATTTAACCTTGATAGTCTACTAGAAGAACTTGTTAGAAATATGAATTCCAGTTTCTTCAAATGAATTAAATCCACATTAAATAAAATCCAAGGCAAAATGAGGTGTACCAAAGTTAGAAACACCTTTTAAACGATCACAAAAATCAAGAAAAGCTTAGATGTGTTTGCAAGCTATTGATAAGAGGAATGGTGGGTCAACTTCATTTTATATTGTAAACTCTTTGAAAACAGAAATCATATTATGTGACTATATGGTATAGTAAACATCACATCTAACCATGCAAATACTACACAAGAAAAAAATTCAAACTTATAGTATTTCATACAAAAAACATTTTTTACACCTCTAACTTCAAATGGCTCAAAATTAATCTACAGATCTTATGTTTTTTGTTAATTCTTTCCATGAAAAATAACCAAGCGAATTTGCTGGGCTCATCTTGAAGTCAACTTAAAACACATTACCACTTAAACACTGTTCATGGGAGAAGGTTCCTGGCAGAAAAAAACAAAAAGACCTTGAATAAATCTGTCATAATTCAAATACAATTCTCTGGTTTGATGTATTTCATAAGAAAGCCAGAAAAAAAAAAAAAAAAAAAAAAAAACCTGGGAAGATCTAGAATAAGTTTCCACTAACAATTAAAACAGATTCAGAAAAAATGTTCTGAGAAAAATGACCATTATAGTAGTCTGAAATATTAGTAAATTAAAAACAACAACAACAAATTTCTATCTGTGATTTCCCTACTACTACTTAGTGAACTGATCACAGTAAAAGGAAAAGGATGCAAAAAATGAACAATGTTCTCTAATTTTTAACAGTGTTATAATTTTTAAGTCGGCATTTTCTAATGATATCCAAAGTTGAAGAAAAAATCTACAAGTCATCAAACCACATCCAAATAGTAAAGCTTGGTCAGAAGTAAATGATTAATAAAATTTACCTTTTCTGCCGGTAGCAAATCAAAATTCTCACTAAATTCTCCTAAAACCAAGTCAGCAAATTCATCATCCAAATCTGCAACCTGTAAGGAAAGGCTTTAGTTCTATAACTTGTGTTCATTATCACAACTATAGGTCTACACACCATAAACATCCATTACCCAAATATTTCAAGACAGTTACACAATCCAACTTATCCAGGCTAAGGAACTCATCACATCTTCTAGAGATCTTCTTTCAAAGAAAAGAGACTGAAAACCGAAGATATGAGCTCATGAGTTTTCTAAACTCATGGGAAGCAGAGCCTTTTGATAAAGCACCTCAATTCAGTACCACCTACTCAGAGTACTCAAGAGAAATAAGAGAAAATTGACGATTGATAGCCAAAGATAATATATACAATGGACTGCCATTTTAAAATAGATCTGGAGGGGACGTCCCTGGCAGTCTAGTGGTAAGAACTCTGTTATTACAATTCAGGGGGCATGGGTTTGATCCCTGGTTGGGGAAATAACATACCACATGCTATGCCGTGTGACCAAAATAAATAAACCGATAAGCAGATTTGGGGTCTTAGTTCATAGAAAAGTTTCATTTGGTAATCCTCTAATATTTTGAATGTTCATCGTATCACCTAAGTAAAATAATATATCTTGTTTATAATTCTTCACTGAGGGAATAAATTTAAGTCGAGAGGGTTATGGTATCATTTCAATAATAAAAACATAAATAACCTCATTCATATTTGTTTCCTAATCATTTGCCTATGTGACAGGAGAATTCAGGTGATAATAAAATTAACAAAAGAGTTTCAATGAGAAGCCTCCACACTGCAACAGAGTGGCCCCCTGCTCACCCAACTAGAGAAAGCCTGCGCGCGACAGTGAAGACTCAGTGCCAGCAAACACAAATTTAAAAAAAGAAAAGAAAAAAGTTATGTCACCTCTCTTTCTCTTGGTTACCCATGGACATAATACTAGGACTTATCCCATGAGGCTACTGTGAAATTTAAATAACCAATTCAAACTATGCTTCCAGAACATATAGTAAGTATATAATATTCTTTTCATTGCTGTTCACCTTTGGAACACATGAAGTTGATTCTAGTTGCACTAATCTTATTCTCTAATTAAAAACTTTTTAACTGTGGTAAAATATAACAAACATAAAATTACCATCTTAACCATCTCTAAGTGAACAGTGTTAAGTATACTCCCACACTGTCATAAAACTAGTCTCCAGAACATTTTCATGTCACCAAACCAAAACTCTATATCCATGAAACAAACTCTTTATCATTCTCCCTTTCCCCCAGCTCCTGGTTAATTATCATTCTACTTCCTGTCTCTGTAATGCTGAGGACTCTAGCTACTTCATATAAGTGATATTCTACAGTACCTTTTTGTGATTGGCTTATTTGAGGCTATTAGCATAATGGCCTCAAAGTTCATCCATGTTGTAGCATATGTCAGAATTTCCTTATTAAGGCTGAATAGTATTCCACTGTGTATATAGCACATTTTATCCACTCATCTGCTGAAGAATACTTGGATTGCTCCCACTTTTTGGCTGTGTGAAAAATGTTGCTATGAAGGATGTACAAATAGCTTGAGAGCTTGCTTTCAATTTGTTCGGACATATACCCAGAAGTGGAATTGCTAAATCATATGGCAATTCTATTTTCAATTTTCTGAGGAACCACAATACTGTTTTCCATAGTAGTTGTATCATTTTCATTCCCCAAACAGTGTACAAGGGTTATAATTTCTCCCCATTCTTGCCAACTCTTCCTTTTTTTTTGATCATAGCTATCCTAGCTGCTGTGATATGCTGTTATTCTGTAATTCTATACAATTTTATGTATTCCTTGTGATGAATACTTTATTACTATGTACTGATAGTCATCTCAAATTTTCCTTATTTTCATTATATACTACCATGTTCTGGAACACAGAGAGATATACATGCAAGTGTAATTTGGCTCCTCAACAATATTACAAAATCTTTCTTAGGTTTACTGATAGGGAGAGGAGTGTGTGTGTGTACTGATAGGCAGAGGTGTGTATGTGTGTGTACTGACAGGTAGAGGGGTGTGTGTGTGTGTACTGATCAGTAGAGGGGGGTATGTGTGTGTGTACTGATAGGTAGAGGGGTGTGTGTGTGTGTGTACTGATAGGTAGAGGGGTGTGTGTGTGTGTAGAGGGGTATGTGTATACTGATAGGTTGAGGGTTATGTGTGTGTGTACTGATAGGTAGAGGAGTATGTGCGTGTATGCATGTGTGTGCACTTAGTCGCTCAGTCATGTCTGACTCTTTGCAACTCCATGAACTGTGGAGGCTCCTCTGTCCATGGGGATTTTCCAGGCAAGGTTCAAACCCAGGTCTCCAGCATTGCAGGCGGATTCTTTACTGTCTGAGCCACCAGGGAAACCCTGACAGCTCTTTGGTACAAATCAAAACACCTCAGAGGGGAACTAGTTATGTACCTAATTATTGATTCCACTTGTATTCTTTTTATGCCCCCTCCACCTCAAATTACAGAGTATAGCAAAACAGGTAAGAGCTCTAGCTCTAACTAAGACTGTCTGGGTTCAGATTCCCGTTCTGCTGCTCATTAGCTATATGACAACTTATTAAAGCACTCTAATCCTCTGTTTCCTCACCTATAAAATGGGAATACTATCTAGGACATCTGCCAATGTAAAAAAGATGATACTCTGACCTAGCAATTCCACTCCTATATTTAGCAAATTCTTGCAATGTGTACAGAGATACATACCAAGATGTTCACAGAAACACTGTTCACCACAACAAAAAAAAGAGGAAACAACCTCAAGTCCATTCACAGGAGAACAGACAATAAACTGTAGGATAATATTATACTGGAACACTATAGAAGACTGAAAACGAATGACGTATAGCCACACGTCACACATGAATGAATCTCCAACATGTTGACAAATGTAATAAAATACAAACAGTATCATTTCATTTAAGTGAGAGTCGCTCAGTTGTGTCTGATTCTTTGCAACCCCACGGATTATACAGTCCATGGGATTCTCCAGGCTAGAATACTGGCGTGGGTAGTCTTTCCCTTCTCTAGGGGATCTTCCCAACCCAGGGATCAAACCCAAGTCTGCTGCATTGCAGGCAGATTCTTTGCAAGCTGAGCTACGAGGGAAGCCCCATTTAAGTAAAATTCAAAAACATGGAAAATGAGGTATATATCTGTAGTAAACTATAAAGTAAAGCAAATGAAAGATAAATACTGCAATCAAGGTGGTGGTGGGGTTAGAGATTAGTGGAACGGAGAGAGATCAGGAAGTAGCACACAGAGACTCAAGAGTATTGCTAATATTCTACTTCTTAAGCTGGGTGGTGATTACACTGGTGTTCACAGTATTATACTTTATATATTCTATTTGTAAATTTAGATGAAATGTCACAGTAAACATTTTTTTTAAGTTTCTAAATATTTAAGCAATTTTAAGCTCAAAGTATTTACTTTACTTGTTCAATTAAGGCATTCCTTGCTTCCGTTGTTTCTTTCAGCAATTCAGGATCACTCATTTCCAAGAGGGGTTTTCTCTCAAAGTCTTTTCCATCATCTGAATTGGGATTCCAAAGAAGTTTTTCTTTACTGACTACATCCACCACTCCTTTGAAAGCTTTGCCTTCACCAATTGGTAACTGTAAGTCAGAGTGAAACAAATATTTTAGTAAATGGTCATTAGAACTCAATTAAAACTATACTGGTGGTAAAACTTCCCCCACTCACTCCCAAATGTCTCTTATCATCATTATCATAATCTAAATCTATTTTTACTTATATCCTAACTTCTTCCAAAAGGATCTGAGATAGCTTCAAAAATGTATATAATAATATCACAATAAACTGATAAGGAAACTAAGAAGGATCTGTTCACATTAATTAAACCAAATATTAATCAACCAACCTGTAAAAGCAAAGGTTTTGCCTTCAACTTCTCTCTGATGCTTTCAACTGCATAGTTAAAACTGTAAAATAATTAAAAATGTTAAGATTCTTAAAATAGGATTTAAGAATGTTCTCTAAAATTATAACCCTAAATTACTCCTAACGTTTACCATTTAACATTTTTCCACAGGACATCTTGTCTAATCTTTTAATGTTAATTTCAGATTAACAGTCCCTAGAGAAGGGAATGGCAACCCACTCTAGTACTCTTGCCTGGAGAATTCCATGGACAGAGGAGCCTGGCAGGCTACAATCCATGGGATCACAAAGAGTCAGACACGCCTGAGTGATTAACACTTTCACTTTTCAGATAAAAGTGATTGAGAATCTATCATAATTCTGCCACATATGTATTTAGGGTATTTTATTATTGTGAGCTTCATTTAACTAAAGTTTGAGGTTAAGATTAAATGAACTGATCAAAGTCACACAGAATAAATTGGAGTTAAGATTCAAATGCAAGATTTATGATTACAAGTCAAAGATTCTTTCTTCTAACAAATATCAATACATTTGTTATCACACATGACTACCCACTTTCTTCCTAGAGCCAGCCTGATTTTTCTATACTTTTATCTCAGGCATTCTTCATATCACATGCTATACTGTTCATTTCTGTGCTAACACTAGGGCTGGCTACCTACAAAACACATGCCATCTTTGGCATGAGGGCTGATTCATACACACATGCAGATCATTCTGGTCCCAATGTCTTTAAGCAGCAACCTAGTATCCAGTCATCTCCCTCCCATCATTATAGGTTCTGTCAGTCAGTACTTCTATCAATCTCAACGAATTCCAAACAGAAAATGGTCAGAACTTTAGTTTAGCACATCTTAAAGGTTGCTGTGCTTTTACTCATCAAGACAAAAGTCCTTTAAACCAGTAGCCTTAGAATTACTATACAGAGTGACAGAAACATAAAGCATACCTGTGTGGTATTAGAAGAGACATGGTTTATGGTTTCTAACTGTCACTCCCATACCACAGATCAGGACTGCTCCCTTTCACATTTCCCCAGAATCATCAGAATTCTTAATTCTCGCCCTTTCTCATTTTCTCCAAGTCCTTCATACATTCTTGACTGTCTGAGTTCTGTTCTCAGAATAACGTATCCATTTAGGATCACCACTCTAAGTCTGCAGAATTACCACTACATCTCAGCCTTAACGTGTTTGCCCTATATGCAGGTCTCAAACACCTATGTTCTCCTTCCTAGTTTCTTTTCATTGAGAGCATTTTACCCAGTAGCTAAAGAAAATCAGGGGACAAGGAAGAACATCACTCACTGAGGCAACTACAGGAAACAATTCTCTACCCTCTACCGTTAGCAATGACAGGAGCACCATTCAGCAATACAAGGACTCAGCCATACAGCTCTAAATAGAGCCAGTGGAATCAGTGAGACATCACTCTGTCAGGAGCCTAAAAAATAGAATAAAGCCTCTCTACCTCAGAATCAGAGCGCTTCATCATCAGCTCTGTATTAATCCCACATTGTTACTTTTATCTATTAGCTGCTTTGAATTTTTTTTAAATGGGATTGAATTGGGATACCATGGAATAGGTACCATGCATTAAATTGGGATACCATGGAATAGACACCATAGATTGAACTGGGATACCATGGAATAGATTATACTTTATAGGGAATAGCTGTTTCTAAATCTAAGTTATAGTGCATTAAAAGCTCAAATAATATTCTTACTTTGATAAGCCAAAGAAACACATTTTAAATACCTTGCTCCAATTTTATCCATCTTGTTTAAAAAACAGATTCGAGGTACCTTGTGCTTATCAGCTTGCCTCCATACTGTAAGAGTTTGTGCCTAAAGCAAAGATAAGGAAAAAACACATATTTGACAAAAACAACTGTTACTACACATGAAATAAGCAGACCTCAGCCTGTACTGTAACGGAACTGGGCCCTATTCTAGCATAGCTAGTACCACTGCACATATACCTCTGCTGCTGCTGCTACTGCTAAGTCACTTCAGTCATGTCTGACTCTGTGCAACCCCATAGACAGCAGCCCTCTGGACCCATGCTAATGCTGTCAGGTTAAAACAACTAAAAAAATGACCAAGTATGCCTGAAGACTATGCTTCCAGCCCAGAATACTCTGGGTGAACCAGGATGCAAGACAAAGAAAATGAACTGAGAAGTACTGGGAGTCCCAGAGAGAGGACTTAACCAAGAATCACAAGACCTTCTTTGTTTGGCTTCACCTTACTTAGTAACAATCACACTTGGTAACATCATATAATCCTGAACTCATCAGTTTTCTGATCTGTGCAATACGGACTTTTGCCTTAATTAATTCAGACAGTTGTAATGTGAAAAGAACAAATAGGAATGTACTATAAAATGCTACTACAACAAAAATCAAGTATTTTTACTATGAATGTTTGAATACTCATGTAAACTGAAGAAAATTTAAGGAGGGGAAAGGAAGCCAACAACTGTATTTCTAAGTCACAATTCTCATATGCTTTTTTATTTGGCTTCTTTTAATTCTACTTTCAGTTCGCCTAGTAGAGTCTAGACTTTTAAAAACCTCATGTGCTGACACTGTTAAAATAGAAACCAGTTTGTCATTTGTTTTATTCGGTAAAACTTAATATACAATAAAATACAGCTGCCCCCTGAACAACACAGGGATTAGGGTGCAAACCTCTGCAAAGTCAAAAGTCCACTTTTAACTTTACAGTTGGCCTTCCTTATCTGAAGTTTTGCACCTGCAGATTCAACCAACCCTGGCTTATGGAGTCTGAAGCCCCTATTTAGTGAAAAAAATCCACTTGTAAGCAGACCCATGAAGTTCAAACTCATGCTGTTTGAGGGTCAACTGTATACAGATTTTAAGAGTCCAGTTCAATGAATTTTAGCTATTCTTGTGGGTATGAAATGGTCTCTTTGTAATTTTAATTTGCATTTCCCAAAGAACTGATGCTTTTGAATTGTGGTGTTGGAGAAGACTCTTCAGAGTCCCTTGGACTGCAAGGAGATCCAACCACTCCATTCTGAAGGAGATCAGCCCTGGGATTTCTTTGGAAGGAATGATGCTAAAGCTGAAACTCCAGTACTTTGGCCACTTCATGCAAAGAGTTGACTCACTGGAAAAGACTCTGATGCTGGGAGGGATTGGGGGCAGGAGGAGAAGGGGACGACAGAGGATGAGATGGTTGGATGGCATCACTGACTCGATGGATGTGAGTCTGAGTGAACTCCGGGAGTTGGTGATGGACAGGGTGGCCTAGCGTGCTGTGATTCATGGGGTCGCAAAGAGTCGGACACGACTGAGCAACTGAACTGAACGAATCAATTTTGTTTTTTGTTTCCTGTGTCTTTTCTAAGAAATTGTTACCTAGTGGCCCCACTGATTTTTATGTGGGTTGTAGGGGGGATATACATTATAAATTTCCCAAGAAACAAAACATATTAAGAAATAAAACTCCCATCACTCCACCAGCCAGCTAAAAGCTCATCTACTATTTTAGCAAATAACAGCCTCCTGTATCACAAATTCAGAAACTTCCTACTAAGCATATTTCAATCTTGTAAATAATGTAATCTGTCTGAATGATTAAGTGTCAAATGCCTGTAAAGAATTATAATGATAGGAAGGATGTAACCATTAGGAAATGAAATGACTCAAAGAAATACAAATAATAGTGTATAATCAACCTCAGACCTCAGTGTCAGGCTTTATATCAAGCAAATATCACTGTCTGTCATGGGTCCTCAGGTAGACAGACAATAACTATTTTATTTCCCCTCCAACTTTTCTTTGAAACACTTCAAATCTATAAAAAAGGGGAAAGAACAGTACAATAAATACTCATGTACTCTTCATTCACCTAGATTTACCAAATATTAACATTCTGTTACACCTGCCTTTTTTCTCTCTATACATAAACACATGCCTCTGTACACATTACGTGTGTGGTGGCTCTGAAAATGTGCCACTTGAAACTACTATGCAGACCATGGTTAACTGATGGTCCCAACTGTTAGCCTTCTAGATCAACACCATGTTCTCTTAAGGGCCCTCTTCTTGGGGGCTGTTCCCAGCTAATGACTGAGTTCAGCAGAGTAATAATGTAGGTCTATTGCCACAAGACATGGGTTCCTCTAACAGGACTCAAGACTTTGTCTTGAAGACTCCCCAGAGTATAGTCAAACTCTCTTGTAACTGTGCTGTAGCCTGAGACTCTTCCTCTCGAATCCCCCTTCCTACCCTTCTCCTTCACAGGTGTCAGCCAGTCCTGTGGTCTGAACACCCTCTGCTACTTCTCTTTCTCCCTTTTTATTCCCCCCAATAAATCTCTTCTACATCTAATCCCATCTTGGCACCCAAACTAAAACCACGTGTGTATCTGTGGGTGGATGGGAGCTGAGCCATGAGATCACGTTGCAGGTACCATGACATTTCAACCCTAAATACTTCAGCATGCATTTCCTAAGGATAAGGACATTCTCCTGCATGATCAGTTACAAAGATCACATTCAGGGAAATTTAAGTTAACATTTTTTTAAAAATTTCTGGCTGCACCTTGTGGCATGGAGGATCTTAGTTTTCACCAGGGATAGAACCCATGCTCCCTGCATTGGAATGGCAGAGTCTCAACACTGGACTGTCAGGGAAGTCCAGTGACACAACACTTTAATATACACACTTCATATTCAAATTTCTGATTTTCCCAAAGATGTCCTTTGTAACCTTTTTGATCCAGGATTCCACTGAGGAGGATATGTTACATTCAGTCTTGTCTCTTTAGAATTTTGTAATCTAGAACAGTTTCCCAGCTCCCCCCAACCCCAATCATTCATTTTCCTTATGTTTTTCTCTCAATTTCTGAAAAGGTTTGGCCCGCTGTTTTGGAGAACGTCTTTCAATTTAGATTTGTTAGTCTGTTTTCTCACACTATGAGCCAAACATTTTTGCCAGAAAACAATACCCTTCTTAGTGCCTCACATCAGGAGGCCCATGGTGTCCATTTGTCCCATTTTGGGGTATGCTGATTTTGATCCCTTAATAAAGATACCACTTTTAATAATCTTAAGATAAGAACAATATGGTTCTATATTCAAGGTAAAGCCAATCTTGAGATTACAAAACAGAATACCAGCTAAAGAGAACATAACAGACCCCAGGAGCAATAATTTAAGGATTATTGCTATCATTTTCAGGTTTTATTCAAGGAGATTTATATTAAGTTTTAGGATAAAATCCTTCATATGTTGCTCATATTTCTGCATGTTTTATCAGGGGAGGCACTGACTACCTTTGTTCCGGACTATCTTTTCAAAGATGTTTGTACAGTGAACAGTTCAGAGATGGCAGCTAGTGTCTCCTTCCAGAGCAAAAGGTCGGTAGGCTTACAACCCTGGAAGATAATGTATCCCTTCAGAGCAGAGAGCAGGCATGCCTACTGCCCCTTATAATACCTGCATTCTCTAAGCACAGGGTTCCACTGCACATGCAGCTGTCACCTGACCTCTCTTTAGTCACCCTAAGGGAATTAGGGCTTGAGGAATCAGCACAAGGAAATGTTGATACTCTGGATATTGCTATTTTGGTGACTAATATAGTCCTTCATCCTTGACTCAGGAATCTTGTGTTTTCTGCCAGAATCCATAAAGCTATGGCAGACTAACTTGTCAGCTTTAAAGTAAGAATCCAGCTCTTCTCAAAACCAACTTTCATTATTTCCTACAGAAAAGTACACTTTACTTTCCTTTTACTCTGAAGTACATGAAATCATACACAGATCACATCTCAATATTAAATTCCAAATTATTTCAAATTATTTTCATCATAATTGGACTTTATGAGCTTATCAAATAAAGGGTTATAATACCACCAATTTGAGCTTATGAAATAAAGGGCTATAATTATATCAATTTCAGCTTACCAAATGAAGGGTTATCGTTAAATCAATCTGATGCATTCTACTTTTTTTTAAAAATAATATTTTCTACCTTAACTTTGGCAATATGTTTTACCTCTACACCAGCAGAGGCATCAAACACGGCCACTGCACCATCTAACACTCTCAGGCAGCGCTCAACCTCCAGGGTAAAATCCACATGACCTAAGAAAAAGATAAGAAATATAACACCAAAAATCTTTAAACCACAATCACAACCACCACCACCACATGATCCAACAATCCCACTTTTGGGTATACACCCAAAAGAACTGAAAGGATAATTTCAAAGAGATATTTACACCTCCATGTTCAAAAGGGCACTATTCACAATAACCAAGAGGTGGAAGCAACCCAAATATTCATCAATTTTTCTGTATTCAAATATTCACCATATATTTCTGTATATACACAAAATTTTGTATGTATACCATAATGTCTTACTTATGGGCAATGGAATACTACATAGCCTTCAAAAGGAAGTAAGTACTGTCACAGGCTACAATACAGATGAACCCTAAAAAGTTTTGCTAAGTGAAATAAGCCTGTCACAAAAGGACAAATAGTGTACAATTCTATTATAAGCAGTATCTAAAGTAGGCAGTCTTATAGATCGAGAAAGTAGAATGGTGGTTACCAGAGGTCAGTCAAGGGGACAGAGAAGAGAGGCTGCTTAAGGGTACAGAGTTTCAGTTCAAAAAAACGAAAAAGTTCTGGAGATCTATTTCACAATAATGTGAACAATCTTACTCTACTGAACGGTACACTTTAAAATTATTAAGATGGTGAATTTTACATGTTTTTTTACCACGATTAAAAACACACACACACACAAATAAAAAAAACTCAAAATAATGTAGCACCTCTGCACTGCTGAAACAGCACCATACCTGGTGTATCAATAAGATTGATTCTGTACCCCTTCCAATCAAATGTGACAGCAGCTGACTGAATAGTTATGCCTCGTTCTCTCTCTTGAGCCATGAAATCTGTCACTGTGTCTCCATCATCAACATCTAGCCAGGAAAAGAAATGACACAGTTAGGCTTAAAAGCAAGTATATTTTATAGGCATTTGATTTCTACCTGACATAGTTTAATTTGCTCTAAGAAAAACTGTTCATAAAATAATTGATTTAATATTTAAGACCCTTAGTCCTTTTCTAAATTAAGCATCATTCTAGAAAAAGTTTTTTAAGCAGATGAGTATTTCATAAAAAAATTTTTTTCTATAATGAAGATTAAACTCTTTACATATTTTAATTTTACTGAATCATATACTTCTTTCATTTTTTTCCAAGTTTAACTTTCATTATCCTATCTTTACCTGATGTCCCTCACACTTGATTCCTTGACAGGAGGCAGAGTAATGCCATAAAAGAGCACAAACGAAATTTTAATTCCAACCTTATCACTTCTCTACAATATTTTTAAAATTTTTATTGGAATATAGTTGCTTTCCAATGTTGTTAGTTTCTACTGTACAGCAAAGTGAATCAGCTAACTCTTTCGCAAGATGGGCAAAAGACTCTTTTGCAATCTCATGGACTATACCCTGCCAGGCTCCTCTGTCCATGGGTTTTCCAGGCAAGAATACTGGAGTGGGTTGCCACTTCCTTCTCCAGGGGATCTTCCCAACCCAGGGATCAAGCCCGAGTCTCCTGCATTGGCAGGTGGATTTCTTACCACTGAGCCACCTGGGAAGTCCCATTTTCCCATTTACACAGCAAAAAATTCCATGAGAAATTCATGTGTTTATCATTATGATAGGAACCTATCATCATGAAGATTCTCATCTTGAATGGTTTTATCCTTTATAAAAGTCTCAGCCAATTCCAAGGACCTAGAGAAATGGTTCTCAATGGAACACATTTAAAAATCACTTTGGTGGACTCCCCTGGTGGTACAGTGCATAAGAATCTACCTGCCAATGCAGGAAACGTGGGTTCAATCTCTGGTTCAGGAAGATTCCACATGCCACGGGCAACTACAGGCCATGCACCAAAACGACTTAGCTGATGTTGTGGTGCCCACACAGCCGGTGTGCTGCACCTACTGAAGCCCATGGGTCTAGAGCTTGTGCTCCACAAAAGGAGAAGCCACTTCAATGAGAAGCTTATGCACCACAACAAAGAGAAGCCCCTGCTCAGCACAACCAGAGAAAGCCTGCAAGCAGCAATGAAGACTCAGTGCACCCCCCAAAAAAGTTAAAAGGACATGATGCCCTCCATGTCAAAAAAAAAAAAAGAAAGAAAAAAACTGTTTCACCAGAGATAAGGGGGCAAGGTAGAGAAAAAGAATCACAGTTTTTGACATATTATAATAAAAAAAGTAAATTCAAACTTAGATAAGTAATACTATTACTGGGAGTTAAAAGATTAACAAAATCCTTTCTTGTTCTGCATGAGAATTTGACCTCTGGTTAACTTTGCAGCTCTTTTCTCCTAGAGCCCAGAAAACAAGTATGCCAAAAGCACTGCTAGGCAACATACTTACAGAAAAAATAATTCCTGATTGGTAAGCTACACCTGACTTGGCAAGGACTAACAGTGAATTATAAATACCTGATGAAGAAAGGCAGCTCCAGGTTTCCCTGAGCGGGGTATGGCATCTCTTTTGTGAGAAACCTGGAAGATGGCCCACAGAGCTGTACCACGAGACACTCACTCCTCCAAGGCCTGAGCTTTCCAAGCTGGAGTGGCTCCTGTGAACCTGTTACCTGGCACCTCAGCTATCACTTTTGGGTGGCCAAAGAAGACACTTTCCACAGAGCTCCGCAGACTGCTCTAAGAGCTTCTGCAGGAAGAAGCACCCACTGCTGCTCTGCTGGTGAGCTATGTCTCCTACCCCAGGACTTCCGAGGAGACCAGCGCCAACTGTAGCCCAAGACACATGAGTCTGAATGTTTAACTGAAACTAAAAAGATCCTTTGGTGAGTACTGTAACTACCTTAACTTTATGTTGGGGCTTAGATAGTACTGCCTCCATGCCATACTCAAGATCTCTGGGTTGACTTCTTAATCAAAATCTTTCCCAATGATGTTTTTTATAATGGGGGTGAGGAGGGAGAGCAGGAATCCAATCTAACCTCCCAGTGATCTTGTGTATCCAGAATAATATAAAATTCTTTCTGTGGTGGTAGTTTTTCCTGCATCAATATGAGCCATAATTCCAATGTTACGAATTCTGTTTAAAAGGGAAGGAAAAAAAAAAAAGACATGTATTATAAGGTGGACATTACTGAAACTGTAAAACCAAAATATCTATGCTGTGCAATTTTCAAAACTGGTTAGTATTTCAACATTTTATACAAAAGTGTAAAAACTAGAAAAATGGATAACGTATCACTCTCACGGTATTCTGACAAAACAGCTAAGTAACCAAAGAGCTAACTACAATTCTGTGAATATCTTGTATTTATTTCTATGAAAAGTATACTGTTGCTACGTTAAAAATTCTGAGCAACAGCAAAAAAAGCTGTCGAGACAACAGCTTTTAAGAGACAAACCAACGTCTATTTATAGTTAATTAGGTAGGGCAAGAAGTTATAGAAATTAGAGCACTCACTAAATGCTGAATTAGCCTGTGAGAGACACCTGTAATGTTTCATGGTAGCCTGTGGAAAAGACAGTATCAATGATGGGACTTACTTAGCAATAGGAGGATTGATGATGGAATGAAGGGACTTGATATCATTTCCTATTAAACCTAATGGAAAGAGTGTTAAAATTGAACTGTTAAAGAAAATGTCCTTAATTTATAAATTAAAGAAATTAAAGAATTGTAAGCAAATAGTATAATACCAATTAAAGTAAAATTCAAACTAAATGTAACACTTGTTTACCTAAAATTTATTTTCTTGCACTCTCTAAGAAAGCTTGATCTTGAACCAAACAAACAACAACAACAAAAAATGCCCAAGGACTTTCCTGGTGGCCCAGGGGCTGGGACTCTGCACTCCTACTGTAGGCGGCCCAGGTTCAACCCCTAGTCAGGGAACTGGATCTCACATGCCACGACCAAGAGATCGCATTCCACGACTAAGATCCAGCACAGCCATGTCAATAACTTAAAACAAAAACACACAGTCCTATAAACTGACATTGTCAAGGCTTGAAGAGCAAAGAGTGATACTCATATCATCTGACAACTGTTTTTGTACAACTTGGAAACTACCACGCCTCAGCAATTCCAAGGACATAATACCTTTAAAGACAACCTAGGAGGTATCACTGAATAGGAAAGCTATAATAATCTAATACTTATAGAAGGCCAAATAGTATTTCTGGAATAAATAAGTCATGATGATACTAAAAAAACAATGCAGTTACATTTATAAATTTAATCTACACCTTTCTGCTATTTAAACCAGTTCTCCCAAATTTCTATAATAAATTATGAAGATGTCTATTATATTTCAAAAACCTGATGGCAGTCTGAAGACTGGATGATAATCTGTACTGCTATGGATAAATTTGCATGGGCAAAACACAGAAACCCATATTCACCAATAAGGCAGGCTATTAAATTCACATGTCTTTACAAGTTACACAGCCAATTGGTATTTTTACTCCAGTATTCTCACATGACAAAGATGGTAGTGAGAACTGCTATAGAATGAAGTTACAGGTGAACCTTGAACAATAGAGGTTTGAAGTTTGTAGGCCCACTTACCTGAGGATTTTTTTCAATACATGCATGCCACAGCACTACACAACCTGCAGCTGGGTGAATCCGCACACGTGGCCCTGCAGATGCACTGAGCTGATCCACCTGCTACACCTCTGAGCCAGCTACTCAAGCCACCAACCCTTCCCTCT
The DNA here is from genome assembly GCF_014754425.2 of Oryx dammah. Classification (NCBI taxonomy): domain Eukaryota; kingdom Metazoa; phylum Chordata; class Mammalia; order Artiodactyla; family Bovidae; genus Oryx; species Oryx dammah. Next base: position 64,437,441 of record NW_024070204.1, read on the forward strand.
GCTCAGCTCATGAGGATGGACCGCACATGAGAAGTGTAAGTTGACTGATACTACCTCCGAGCATCTACCAGAATGCTTCAATTCCTAATAATCTCAAAGAAATAGCCAAGAAGTAAAAGAGAGCCACTGTTTTAAAAATGGTTGGCGATCCCTAATAAGGGAGATGCTTGCAAATGAGAGAGAAAGAGACAGAGAAAAGGGAGAAAGCAAGCAGTTTAAGAAAGATGAGAAGAATCTAACATCTGTACCTGGTAGGGAACTGTAATTTCTTCCAAGAAGCACATGTAGCTTTAATCTTTTTAGACTTGCTCTTATTTTAGAGGAACACATATTCTGGTGTGAGAAAAAGAAACATTAATTTTATTTTAGCATAACTTTGCTGTAGTTTTAACATCATAACTATGCTTTGAATCTTTACAAAGTAGTCCCAGCTTATTATCTCCAACTCTTAAAAAGTGACAACACAAAATTATAAAGAAAAAAATAAGGCTAAAGTTAATACTGAGCTGACCTTAGATGATGGCTCTTCTCGATCTGCAGCATTAACATCACAGGGATCTTATTTGAAAGATAAATTCTTAGGACCCATTCCACTCAAGAGAATCAGACTCTACAGATAGGGTCAAATAATGCATCTTAACAAGCCAGCCATTTGTCTGTAGACAGTCATCTAGGTTGCTTCCATGTCCTAGCTATTGTAAATAGTGCTTCAGTGAACATTGGGGTACACTTATCTCTTTCAATTCTGGTTTTCTCAGGGTATTTGCCTAGTACTGGGATTGCTGGGTCATATGGTAGTTTTATTCCTAGTTTTTTAAGGAATCTCCATACTGTCTTCCACAGTGGCTGTATCTATTTACATTCCCACCAACACTGCAAGAGGGTTCCCTTTTCTCCACACCCTCTCCAGCATTTTTTATTGGTAGAATCATTGATGATGGCCATTCTGACCAGTGTGAGGTGCTATCTCATTGTAGTTTTGATTTGCATTTCTCTAAAAATGAGTGACGTTGAGCATCTTTTCTTGTGTTTATTAGCCATCTGTATGTCTTCTTTGGAGAAATGTCTGTTTAGGTTTTTTTTTTTTTTTTTTAACCACTTTCTGACTGAGTTGTTTGTTTTTCTGGTATTAAGTTGTATGAGCTGCTTGTATATTTTGGAAATTAATCCTTTGTCAGTTGTTTCATTTACTATTATTTTCTCCCATTCTGAGGGTTGTCAGCCCAATAACTAGGACATGGAAGCAACCTAGATATCCATCAACAGATGAATGGATAAAAAAGCTGTGGTACGTATATACAATGGAATATCACTCAGTCATAAAAGGAACGCATTTCAATCAGTTCTAATGATGTGGATGAACCTAGAGTCTATTATACAAAGTGAAGTAAGTCAGAAAAAGAAAATCAAATATTGTATATTAATCCATGTATATGGAATCTAGAAAGACAGTACTGATGAACCTATTCGCAGGGCAACAATGGAGAGGCAGACATAGAGAACAGACTTACGGACACGTGTGGAAGTAGGAAGGAGAGGGTGGGACAAATGGAGAAAATAACATGGAAGCATAAACGTTACCATATGTAAAAGAGATAGCCAATGGGAATTTGCTGTATGACTCAGGGAATTCAACCTGGGGCTCTGTAACAACCTAGAGGGGTGGGCTGGGGTGTGAGGTGGGAGGGAGGTTCAAGAGAGAGGACATACGTATACCGATGGCTGATTCACACTCACATATGGCAGAAACCACACAATATTATAAAGCAGTTAGCCTTCAATTAAAAATAAACAAAGCAAAAAAAAAAAAAAAACCAAGCCCCCCCAGGTGACTCTGACAGCTAGAAAGCTTTTAAAATACATTCAGGGGACAGGGAAGGGAGGGGAAAAAAACTAACATTTTTAAAAGCTCCCAAGTATCTTCTTGTAATGTTCCCACATAGAGGCTGAATGTTCTCCATCAATTTATCCCTAGACCATTAGATTTAATGGCTGTCAATATATCTGGCATTGCTGCAGTTAGTGTATGTAATGATTTTGGGCTGCCACAATCTGCCTTTCATGATGTCAAGGAATGCATACCTGTCATTTCTGTGTTATTTCTACATTAGTTACCAAGTTGCTGGCAACAAAACACTATCATTATAAGAAAATAGATTAAGAGTAGAGAAGAGACTCAACTAATTAAATTTCTACTTCATAATGACCAGGGTAAGACGGCATCATCTATTAAACGGTGTACATTCTGAAAGCATCATAAATGGAAATACTGAAGAAAATCTGTGTAAGTCCTTGGCCACTGCTGCTGCTGCTGCTGCTGCTAAGTCGCTTCAGTTGTGTCCGACTCTGCGACCCCATAGACAGCAGCCCGCCAGGCTCCCCCATCCCTGGGATTCTCCAGGCAAGAACACTGGAGTGGGTGACCTCAAAATGGAATACAGTCTCAATATGCTACACAGGTAATTTTAAAGTAGCAAAATGAATTTACAGACTAATGATAAGGCATGCTTCTTGTTGCTACAGATTCTTCCATACTCCCTGTTAAGAAATTGCTGATTACTAGTATAAGAAATAAAAAATTTTTATACTAGTATATGAAATACACTAGACCTTCAGGGAAGTCAAGTAACTGAAGTTGTCAAAGTACATTTAACTTTACAAGAAAACCTTACATTAAAGTAGTGCAAGCTGGATATTTTCTTCCGATTCACTGCAAATATCCTTAAATTGGACATCTTGGCCCTCTAAACTGTTATTCTCTGAAAAAGAAATAACAGAATTGCAAAACTAAGCTTATGTATTACATGTAAGACATATGCAAGGCAAATGCAGTATATTAAGTAAAAATGTATTACTGTTAAAAAGTACAAATGATACTTTTAGCTATCAAAAAGTCAATGCATAATTCAGAAAATGACACTCAAACTAAACATGAGAAATATGGTTCTCATGTCCCTTATTTTTTCAGCATCCTTTAACTCTTCAAGAAAGATGTGAAGATACTGCAGAAAAAGACATACTGAACTTACAATACACCAAGCAAAAAAGCATTTTTATGGTAAAAAAAAACAGAATTAAGTACAGAAAGGTAAGCATCTACATGTTAAGTTGGTAATTTCTCACTGACAGCATAATTTTTTGGTTTACCTGTATATTCCGATTTTTCAACCAGAAATATATAGAAGCAAGTCCTCTTCTATGATCATGGAAAGTTAGTGTCTTTAGTGTAAAAAACATATACTAAATATTTACCATGCATCAGGTACACTCTCAAAGCAATGAGAAAAATGCACAGAAGCATATGAGATGAGGGGGGTGGGCACCAAGTAAACAGGTAAGGTTAAACTCCATCAGGTACCTGTTATGGAAGAAGTCATGTCAAAACTCATTATCATCCTTTCTAAATCTTTTCCCTTCTGTTTCTTAAGACAAACATTCACTACCATTAGTTAGGAAACTGCCAGTCCTTTTGATTTTATTTCCCAAATATATCTTGAATCCATTCCCTCTTCATTTCCAATACTAAAGTTCAGAATATTTGCAAAATAACATATGTTAGATTTACTCTAAAATAGAACAATTTCAGAATTCTACTATAACAGAAATACAAAAAGCTCACCAATATGGCTTGATCCCACATTGCAACCTTTAAGAAACTATCACCTGTCAAAACCTGGTATATATGTTGATCCACAGTTTTCTGAAAAGACTTATTAAAATACTCCTCCTCTGCCCAACCACATATATGTGTTCTGCTAGATTTTCTTCAGACACTTCAACCAAAAAAAATTTAAAGATACATGTATACATATATCAGGAAAATGTGTATATGTATCTATCGGGAAGCTATATATATATATACACACACACACACATATATATACATACATATATATATATATATATATAGGAAGATCCCCTGGAGGAGGGGTATGGCAACCCACTCAGTATTCTTGCCTGGAGAATCTCTTGGACAGAGGAGCCTGGCGGGCTACAGCCCATATGGTTGCAAAGAGTCAGCTTAGCACAATACATAGTAATAGCAGCACAATGTATAGTAACATAGCAAATAGAAGTAGCACAAGCACAGTAACATAACAAATAGAGAAGCAGATGTAAGCTCTTTCCTGTTAAGCCAGACATTTAAAAGACTTGCAAAATTATAAAACAATATAAAACACCCTTCAAACTAAATCATTTTTGTTTTTGAAAAACAGGTATTTGCATTAATGACATTAACATATAATGGATTTATTATTTTAATGAATTATTAAAACATTTTAAAGTTTTGCTTTCATTTCTAATATCTGAGTATCAATTATAACCCATATAAACAAAACTGTTCTTCAGTTCTCACTCATTATTAAGAGCAAAAGGTTCCTATAGACCAGAAGTTTTTAAGTTATTCCACCACTGTGTTTCCCAAAGTAAATGCCCATGATTATTATTTTAGGTTACAGAGGAAAAAAAATTTACTAAACAAATGTTAGAAACAGTAGCCAACAAAATCTATGATTTCATGCGTGCACGCATGCTCCTTTGTGTCCAACTCTTTGTTGCCACCTTATGGACTGCAGCCTGCCATGGAATTCTCCAGGCAATGGGTTGCCATACCCTCCTCCAGGGGATCTTCCTGACCCAGGGATCAAACCTGACTCTCCTGTGCTCTCCTGCACTGAAGGTGGATTCTTTACTGCTGGGCCACCAGGGGTTTTGTAGTACTGCTTTTATGAAATCATTTATGTAAAAATGTCAATTTAAGGAAAAATATTAAGTAATTAATAGCTCAGGTGACATTCAGTTGTCAGACTTAAAAAGGTAGTACTCAGATCACTTAAGTGGGAAATACTGCTTGAATCCATCATCTTGTCAATTTCCTACTTAAAAACCTGTAAAGTCTTTTAATATGACAAATTTGCCCCTAACTACCTGCACAGCCTTGTACTCTCCCACTCCTACTCCATTCCAGGAGCTCTAGCCAAATTCCTCTGAAGTACCATGCTCTGACACCTTCACACCTTTGCGTGTAATGGTGCCGCTGTCTCAAAGTTGTCCTCAAATCCCCAAAGCCACACACCTGGCAAATTTCTCTTCAACCTTCAAGCCTCAGCTTGGAAGCCTTTCCTAATCTCCTACAAAGTTTTCATACCACCTTCTCTCTGTTTTCATAATAATTAGAACTTATATTTATGCATGACAAACATGGTATTTCCAAGTTATCTCTACTACCGACCCCAAAGGAGGGATCTTCTATCAGCAGCCTAGCACCATGCCGCAAACATTTTTCTGACCTACGAAGTCATTTTGGGCCTGCCACTGAAATTCTTCTTCTTCTTGGCTCAATGATTTTCAATGAAAATGGTTTCCTACTAGTACTATCAGATGAATCTTTATACAAGGTCCAGACCTCCTCAGGTTTAGACAACACGTAAGTACAACTGAAGCACTTTCCTTGGCGATCCAGTGTTTTTAACACTCCGCACTTCCAATACAGGGGGTGCAAGTTCAATCCCTCACCAGAGACTAAGATCCCACAGGACAACAGGGAGTGGCCAGAAAGTAAAAACAAACAAAAACGTAATCAAGCAAAGCCCTATGGGGCCTTCCAGAACAGAGGCCCCTCCCATGTCCTCCACTTGCCTGTTGTCTGTAGAAAAACTTTATCTAGGTCTTCTAGGTCTTCCCCAAGTTCCAAAGAACGAATTGAATAAGAGAAGTGAGAAACTGCAGAAATAAAACAGCCAAACGATAAAATAATAAGTTCACCCATTCTGAACCATGTTCTTTGAGTTGTTTTGCAGATACTGAAACCTCCACCAGGTGGAAGTTAACTATCCGATGCCGACAAGCAGGTAGACTCCAACTGATTGGAACGACTATCCATGAGCCGATCACACACCCACAATCCTCCTCCCTCTCCCCATCTTTAAAACCTTTCCTCGAGAGCCTTTGGAGAGTTGAGGCCTTTTAAGCACTAGCTACCAAGGCTCCTTGCTCATATGTCTTAGTCCTCAGTCGTGTCCGATGTTCTGTGACCCCATGGACTGTAGCGTGCCAGGCACCTCTGTTCATGAAACTACGGGCAAGAATACTGGAGTGGATAGCCATTCCCTTCTCCAGGGGATCAAACCTGAGTCTCCTGCATTGCAGACAATTCTTTACCATCTGAGCCACCAGGGAAGCTTGCTTGGTACCCTGCAGTAAACACTGCACTTTCCTTCACAACCTGATGTCAGTAGATGGACTTTATTGTGCTTATGCAAGTAGACCCAAGCTTGTTTCGGTAAAGTAAGTACTCACTAACAGGTGTGACACCTTATGTTATGAAAAGGGAAAGTAACGAGGGGAAAAAAGCTAAATATCCTTTCTACACGATCAACAAGTTACACAATCTATAAACAAAAGAATCCATAGACTATTTTAAAAAAAAATCAGTGGACTTTCACGTCTATAAGGCTTAATACACAAAAACAGGAATCATGGGACACTAAAATACAATCACAAAATACACGAGTCTGCAAGCAAAAATGAAGATGTTGTTCCTGAGGATGAAGTAATGTATTCATAGGAAAAGAGATTCTAAAGCATCAAGTTAAAACAGTCTGTTTGCATATGGGATTTGTTACCATACTTAGTAATTTTTCCTGAATTAGAAACTTCAATTCAGATTTGTGTCATATTCAATATTCTCAGAAAAGTATCAAATATTTATCAGGTCAATATGTTAATCATTGATTAATGTCAATCCCTACTGTCATTTTTGCTTTTTTCTTTTTATATTGAATAGAGCACCTCAAGCTAGCTATCTAAACACTCATTTTTACCACAGGATTTACGTCACAAGTTCTAAGATGAGCTATTTATCTAAATTTTTAAAATTCATCTAGTGTTTAACTTCATTTAAGAAAAAAGCTCGGCAAAAAAAAAAAAAAAAAAAGCTTGCTAGAAAAAAATGCTCAGTAATAAAGATACTCTTAAAGGTCAAGTGGAAAAGTACCTTCCAATTCCTTGTTCTTCTAACACTTCGTGAAGCAACACAAGGAACTGGTTACTGGAAACATGACAATGGGTAACATATGATCCCCCGCCTCAGGAAAATTGTGACTTTTAACAACCCTGCATATCAAAACAAACATTTCATTCATAACACCTTCTGCATGGCTTTCACTACCGTACCTGTTTCTCCTCTTTAACAAATCAATTTACAAAGCAGCTCTCACATCCTCCTGGCTTATTCTTCTAACCTTATCTATACCAATAAATACTATCAAATTATCATACAGATCAGGGGAATACATTGTCAAGCTTCTGACAGCCAAAATGCAAAGAGTGGCTATCTAGTATATACTTTTGGGACATGCACCAAAGTAGTGATGATACCCTTTTCTTGGCTACTGCCAGTTAGATAGAAAGAAACTTTTTAAAGAGAGCTTTCTGCTAACATTGATAAGTTTAGGTCATTTCTATCCCACAATCCCAGGTGAAAGTAGAAACAAATGACAAACAACATAGCAACAACTTTGCCTCTTTTTCACACAAATCAAAACGTGACACTTGCTTAACCTCTAAAATATTTTCTATTTCTGATTCAGAAGGGAAAAGGGCATATGGCTTTGAGAAATACAAATGAAAAAAAAAAATCACCAGTTCACAATTTAAACATACCTATTAAAAACTTCCATGAACTGGCAGGAAGCAAAAGAAACCAACACATAAAAGTTCATACTGTATGATTCCAATCACGTCAATTTAAAACACACAAAACTAATCTGTTCTGTTCGAAGTCAGGATTGTAGGTACTCTTAGAAGTGAAAAAGGCATGAGGAGGGCTTCTCATATGCAGGTCATGTCTTGATTTGGGTGCTGCTTATATGGGTATATTCACGTTTTAAGAATTCACTAAGAACGTTCATCTACAGTACACATCTGTCTCCGTGTCACAGTTATTACACGTCAATCAAGTCTTTTAAAAACTCTCCATAAACTTTTAATTATACTAGAAATGTCAAGTGGGCCTTTCACTTGTGGTTGGAAAAAGCCAACTGGACTTGCCTGAGTCTCAAGTCTTCTATGATCTTTAATGACTAACTTCAAATCTCTGAGCCTGTCTTTTCATCTATCACATCACATGATCCACATGAGAATTCAATTCAATTAACAAGAATTTATTGTCTACCGCTGTCTTCTAAGTAATGGGGTTAAAAGTAGTGAGCGAAAAACAACAATCCCTGCTTCATGCTGTCTCTATCCTAATCAGTGGATACAAAAAGAAAAAGGAATAAAACACACAGCATCTAATATGGTGACAGGTGCTACAGCAAAGAATTAAGCAGGAAAGGGGAACTGAGGCAGCAGTAACTGTAAGTAAGGAGCTCATATGCTGTGCTATGCTTAGTCGCTCAGTCCTGTTTGCAACTCCATGGACTGTAGCCCACCAGGCTCCTCTGTCCATAGGGATTCTCCAGGTAAGAATACTGGAGTGGGTTGCCATGCCCTCCTCTAGGGGATCTTCCCAACCCAGGGATCGAACCCAGGTCTCCCGCACTGCAGGCGGATTTTACACCGACTGAGCCACCAGGGAAGCGCAAGAATACGTACTGTGTAGAGTACTCTTTCTCCAGGGGATCTTCCGGACCCAGGAATACAACTGGGATCTCCTGCATTGCAGGCGGATTCTTTACCAGGTGAGCTACTAGGGAAGGCCAAGGAGCTCATGGAAGGCCTCAATGTAACAGTGACCTGAATCAGGTGGGGAAGGCAATACCAGGGGTAAATGTATCCCACGAAGAGTCTACGTAATTTACTGCACTTGGAAATATACAAATGCTAATTAGAATGAGTTCGGGGTCTAAAGAACAGTCACATTAGAAGATGAAGGCTTAAAAAAACTACCTCAAATCCATGCTCTAAGACTTTGGGAGACGAATAACTGAATGACATTCCAGACGTAATTAAAGAAACTTCAGCGACCATGCTTTAAAAGGTAAAACGGACACTTTCTTCGGTACCGCTAGAGAACGACGAAATGCAAATTCACACCGCCCTGTGCACCAAAAGGCCTCACGAATTTCAAAAATTAGTCCGAAAAAACAGGACGCTTTCTTTTCTGACAGTCGTTAAGGCCCAGTAATTTTACTTTCCCTCTACAGTAAGTTTTCATGCCTCCGCATCCTTCTCAGTCGCGCACACATTACACACGGCGATAGGAACAAAGACCAGTCGCTCTCGCTAGAGGGAGAGAAAGGCCCACACCTGGGCGAACACCGAGGTGAGGGGACGGGAGATTGCGGTTCTCCTGTCTGCCTGGCTGTAGCATCCCAGAAGGCCTCCAGTGAACTGCTTGGTTCAAGGCACGCGGGAGCCGCACGGCGCGGCCCGGTACCTACCCGGCACTCGGTCGCATCTGGAGGCCGTCTTTTTCCCGCCCGGCTGGTGAGAGCCGATGTGCCGGCCGCAACCAAGGGTGCAAAGGTCTTACGTCGCTACGCTGTGTCTCCGAGGGCGCCCTACCGGAGAGCGGAACCTAAATCTGTTTCGCTTTGCCTCAGTCGGCGACGCACGTCGCCACTTCCGGCAGCGCCCCACTCAAAGGCGGCCGGCTAGCAACTTCCGCCCTCTTAGCTGAAAGTGGAGAAAGGAAGCTCGGAACGGTTGCGTCGCGGATTTTCTGGAGCACGTCGAGTTAGAAGACACCCTTTCCTGTCGCGGGTGGTGCGGAGTCCGCTCGTGGGTCTCTGAGAGCCGAAAATTGAGAGCCTCTTCGCGCCGCGGAGACTGCACCCCGCGGCTCGGCAGCCGTCACCATGGTGAGGAGGTCGCCTCGGGAGCTCCGGACCTAGGGCGTCGGAGGTGGCGGGGCCTGGGGTCCCATGGGCGCTGGGGCTGGCGGTGAGGGGTGATAGGAGGAAGTAAGGTGCTTCTGAGGGAATGAGGGTGGACTCCGTGGGGTTCGCTCTTGCTCAGTTGTCTCCGACTCTTTGCGACCCCCTGGACTGCAGCACGCGAGGCTTCCCTGTCCTTCACCAACTCCCGAAGCTTGGTCAAACTCCTTTCCCTTGAGTCGGCTATGCCATCCAGCCGTCTCGTCCTCTGTCGCCGCCTTCTCCTGCTTTCAGTAGTTCTTCGCATCAGGTGGCCAAAGTATTGGAGTTTCCGCTTCAGCATCAGTCCTTCCAATGAATATTCTGGAGTGATTTCCTTTAGGATGGACTGGTTGGATCTCCTTGTTGTCCAAGAGACTCTCAAGAGTCTTCTCCAAAACCACAGTTCAAAAGCATTAATTCTTCGGCGCTTAGCCTTCTTTATGGTCCAACTCTCACATCCATACCCTGGGGTCAAAATAACCTCACTTATGGACGGTGGAGTGGAGTAGTCGCCTGAGCACAGGCTTTTGGAGCCAGACAAGTTTCACTCTGCTGAATTCCTGACTTCACCTAAAGTTGTGTGGCCGTCAGTTCCAGATCCTAGTGATAACTCTGTACACTAGTCTTTAATCCCGCATCAGTCCTCATCTCGGCTGAGGAAACTGAAGGTATGCCCTGCCGACGGCCAAGCAGCTGGACTTACAGCCCAGATCTGACTGCCAGATCTTTTGTCTTTCTACTACGTACCTAATCTGTGTTTCTCTGCGAAGTGGCAAATCCACATACCCTTTTCACGGTTGCTGCCAAGTTTATGTGATAGCACTTGAAAACACCACCCAATACAAAGTAACTTGTTGATTGTTACACTTAGAATTATTTTCCGTGTTGTTGGAGTTGGCCTCACACCATTGTTTTATTTTTGTAATCTTAAAATACAAATAGACTGGGGCCATATGTTTATAAATAAAACTGGCATATAAAATAAAACAGGCGCTTAAGAAGCAAAAGAGGATCCTATACATTGCTGCTGCTGCTGCTAAGTCGCTTCAGTCGTGTCCGACTCTGTGCGACCCCAGAGACAGCAGCCCACCAGGCTCCCCCGTCCCTGAGATTCTCCAGGCAAGAACACTGGAGTGGGTTGCCATTTCCTTCTCCAATGCATGAAAGTGAAAAGTGAGTGTGAAGTCGCTCAGTCGTGTCCGACTCTTTGCGACCCCATGGACTGCAGCCTACCAGGCTCCTCCATCCATGGGATTTTCCAGGCTAATGAAACGAAAAATAGTACAGCCGCCTCTAAAACAGTTTGGCATATGTTGGAACAAAGACTTCTGGGTACACGTTTATTCACTGAAAACTGGAAACAAGCTAAATATTCGTCAGCTGGTAAATGAGTAAACAAACGGTGGTAAAAATAAAGTGGCTACTTGTCAAAAGACTTGAAGTATGGATTCATGCAGCAATGTAGGGGAATCCCAGAAGCCTTATGCTAAGTGAAAGAAGCTAGATGCAAAGGGTTGCATACTGCAGATTCCATTTACTTTCATTCCAGGAAAGGCAAAACTAGAACAACAGATCCCAGGTTGGAGGTGGAAAAAGATGATTTACTTCAAAGTGACACACAACTTTCTGGGGTGTTGGAAATATTCTTAATTTTGACTGTGGTTACAGAGCTGTATAGCTTGTGAAAACTTACAACTCTATACCTACATGCACATATATTTGTATGTATGTAAATTATACTTTAATAAAACTGGATAAATTTAAAAATTTTTAAATAAGTATGAATGATGATTATATTGAAAAACCAGATATTGATGTTCAGAAAAGAGTGATTCTAGAATCAGATCATCTCTTTTGTGGTCCAGTGGATTTTGGACAGTTCTCTTCAATGAACAGTAACTTTCACTGAGTTTATTACTGAAGTAAATCCTGATACCTCTTATCATCCAGGATTAAAATTTATTTAACTTACATCACATGATTAGGCTTAATAGTGCAAGTTATTTAATCAACTGAGCAGTGGGTGATATACGACGATCTATATACTTCATATGCTGCTCATAAGAAAGTATTTTAGAATAATTCTGTCGGTTTTTAATTAAAGTTAACACTTCTTGCATCATTATAGCCACAAAATGAATATATTGAGTTACACCGTAAGCGCTATGGATATCGTTTGGATTACCATGAGAAAAAGAGAAAGAAGGAAGGTCGAGAGGCTCATGAACGTTCAAAGAAGGCAAAAAAGATGATTGGACTGAAAGCTAAGCTCTACCATAAACAGCGCCATGCTGAGAAAATACAAATGAAAAAGACGTAAGTACCATTTATTTGTTGTACCAAGTTAATGTCTTTTGAGTATTAGTTGTTAAAACTGATAATCTTGAGTCTTTCTCATTCTTGGTAGTATTAAGATGCATGAAAAGAGAAACACTAAACAGAAGAATGATGAAAAGACTCCACAAGGAGCAGTACCTGCATATCTACTGGACCGAGAGGGACAGTCTCGAGCTAAAGTACTTTCCAATATGATTAAACAGAAACGAAAAGAGAAAGCGGTAAGCAGTAAAAAACTGGTCTTTATTTTTGTTGTTGTTGTTCAGGAAAATTACTTAAATTCATATTTAAGGTTCTTAGTTTCTTCAGTTAAATGGAAAAATAAAGTCCAACTGTTATCATTATTTAGATGTTGAAGTCTTTCATATAAAATGTTTTAGTAATAAAAAAAAGGTTTGCTTTCTTACCATGAGAACATTCAGCAGGATTTAAATTTTTTTTTTAAAGAATGTCATGCATCTTTAGTTTTCAAAAATGATTTAAGGTAATTCCCTGCCGACCCAGTGGTTAGGACTCTGCACTTCCACTGCAAGGGGCACAAGTTCAGTCCCTGGTCAGGGAACTAAGATCCTGCACATCATGGGCAGAAAAAAAAATTATTTAAAACAGCTTCGTATACTTGACAGCTCCTAATGTGGTGGTGGTGTAGAGAGGGATACAACTGCTGCTTCTTTTTGTTGCTTTGCAGTGCCAAAACTAGTTAAAAAGCATAGTAGTGGAAAGCATCCTAAGTGATTTGACTCAGATAAAAATTCAGAAATTAAAAAGAAAAAAAAAACTTCTGGCTTGCTCTTAGTGTCAAATTCGGTTAAATTTTGCTAAAAGCTGAGGGAAAGACATAGATACTATTTTTAAACACCTGTGGATAGAGTGACAAATGTAGGTAGCAGCAGAATATGCTGTATCTGTGTTTAAAGAACTAACAGTCTCCAGATTTGATCTGTAAAACCTTACTGCTTTTTTTGGTATGTATCAAAATTGAAATGGTAGAACTTCACCAAATTTTAGAGATTATCTACTTAACCTCTCTTCATTTTACAGATGAGACTGGAGTCCAGGAGATTTGTGAATCAGTTTTCACAGGCACTTATTTATGAAATGCTGTAGGGTTTGTCCTTCATAAATAGGTCCAGAATTCTTTCTGCTGCCTTGCGCTGCTTGCATTTTTCTCCCCTGCACAGAATCTACACTCAAAGGAGGTACAAAATATGGAGTGATGATTTCGTCTTACTAATATTACCTAAAAATCCATTCAGGGTAGAAATAGATAAGAGATGGAGACAGTCTTCCAGTTTTACACTATGAACTATTTAGCAGTAAACTTAACTAGTTCCATTTAACTTCAGGCTTCTTGAGGACACAGTGTAGATCTCTAGAAAACAATTGAGCCAAAATATTGTTGCTTAAGCAAAAAAAGTGAATCTACAACTTTGTACAACTAAAAAATACTGGACTTTTTATTCTCATTCTTTTTTACTAACAATATAAATTTTAATTGTGATCTGTTTTAGGGAAAGTGGGAGGTCCCTCTGCCTAAAGTTCGTGCCCAGGGAGAAACAGAAGTATTAAAAGTTATTCGAACAGGAAAGAGAAAGAAGAAAGCCTGGAAGAGGATGGTTACTAAAGTCTGCTTTGTTGGAGATGGCTTTACTCGAAAACCACCTAAATATGAAAGATTCATTAGGCCAATGGTAAGACCCTGTTAGAGTGCACTGGCTTAAAGATCTGTTCCTGTGGTAAACCGTGGATAATTTCCTAAAATTCCTAAAACTGGTATTAAAAAAAAAACCAGGTTGAAAGATTTTTTAGGCTGTTTTTAAGCTGATGATAGGTACTGTTTAGCACTTTTCCACTACTGTCAAGAACCTTTGGCTTCGTAGGAAATTTGAAATGAAAAAGAATTCTCATTACAGAGATTGTCAGTGAATCTGGACTTGTAAACATGACAGAGACTTCCCTGGAGGTCCAGTGATCAAGACTTGGTGCTTGCAGTGCAGGGGACACAGGTTTGATCCCTGGTTGGGGAAGTGAAATCCCACAAGCTACATGGTGTGGCAGAAAAAAAAAATTAGAATCTTCATTTCCACACAGTCATTTTACTCATTCATCAAGTGATCTATATGTCTGACACTTGTCTTTGAGAACAGTTAGAAAACTGGAGAATTGTTTTTTCAAGAGTCAATTCCAGCTTAGTAAGAGAAGTATCAGTGCCTTTGAAAATATTTACTTAATATGTAGTCATTGACAAAAGAGAGTATTAAAATGGGCCTTTAATTTCTGTTGATAGTGGTAATGGCCAAACTCAATCTCCTCTCCTCCCCTAATATATTTTTGCAGAATGCCTTTAAACAGAATGAATTCATCTCCCAGCTAGACACCAGCCTGCTTAGAAAAACAAAGAATCAGAGGGGAAAGTTGGCAGTATTACTCTAGCTCTGAACCTGAATCATTTTCAATGAATTAAAATGTTGCCCAGCATCCTGCTTCTATAAAGTTCTATTGGAACATAGCCATGCCCATTCATTTACACAGTGTCTACGGCTCTAGGTGAATAGGTGAATCTCGTCCCTGTAATAGAAACTTCTCTGGGCTGTCTGCAGTTTTTGACCAGTATTAACCATCAATGCAGAGAGCTGACAGTCTTTTTCACCAAGGAAGGTGGCTGAGGTATATAGAGACTTGGAATCAAGATACTTAAGTGTGATTCCATCCTCACACTATTTAGCCTGGGAACAAATTATTTAACGTGCTGGTCCTTGTTTTATCTTTTTTTTTTTTAAGTAGCGGGAGTTGTTAAGGCTGTCATGCTGAAATGCACTGTCTATGAGCTCTGGCACAGTGTCTGGCATGTCTCAGGCCCTCGGGAAGTATACACAACTGGACAGCTATTCCATGGTGAAAACTTCTTAGGAGTACGTGTTTGAGTTTTTCCTCACATATTTTTCTGTAACTATCAGATAAGTTGTCTGTAGAATTAATTATATTTTTCCGATGCCTTAAGATGAGATAATCAATCCTTTTTGGAGCAGGGTGGGGAGACGATTGGAAAAGATAAGCAAAAAGAATCAATATTCATCATTAACATCTTTAACTCAGAACATTCTTGTGTTTGGCTTACTAGGGATTACGTTTCAAGAAGGCTCATGTAACACATCCTGAACTGAAAGCCACCTTTTGCTTGCCAATACTTGGTGTAAAGAAGAATCCCTCATCCCCACTCTATACAACTTTGGGTGTTATTACCAAAGGAACCGTCATTGAGGTGAACGTGAGCGAGTTGGGCCTTGTAACACAAGGAGGCAAAGTCATCTGGGGTGAGTCCAATTTGAATATGGGGTTCTTGGTGTTATAATCCTAAAATAGACATTTTAAAGTTGACATGAAGTACGCAGCAGATTTTAATGCAGTTAAACTTGATGTGACTAAGACTTAGAAAATGTGAATGTTCTTAATTCAGTTTACCGGTTGCAGTTATATAAACTATATTGCTAGATATTTTTGGTTGCTTCTTGTTTAAAAAGGTATTATTAGAAAAGATGGGAAGTTACAATTGAAAAATACTGGAAGAAAATAACCACAAACGGGGGAAGGGAGGCATACAGCAAACATGTAGCTACACTACTTAAGTGACAATTAGAAACTAAAATATGTCATATGTAACCATTTTAAATTCTTTTTTCCTCATTTTCTTAGTTTTCTGCTTTCAGTACCCAGGTATTTCTAAACTTTAATGTTCTTTGAAAGGGAAGAATACAGTGTATAGCTTATTGATTGAATCTTCATATGAGTCATTGGCACATACTTCATGTTGACCTAGAATTTAAAATAGGTTAATAAAACTAAGCATTTCTTGGCTACTGGTTGGCCATAGTATTATGCTGAGAAGATATATTTTTATTTAGTTCTTTTTCAATAGTTTTTACCCAGAATTAATATTGAAGTTTTAACAAATGCTTTTTTGGCACCTGTGAAGGTGATCATACTTTTTCCTCTGAAATATTTAGGGAATTAATTGATGTATTAGTAGTCTTCCTAGTAATAAACCATAATGTATTTCTAGAATATACCTTCCTTGGTCATGATGCATTGTTCTTTTAATATTCAAATGATTCAACTTTTCCAAGTTTAATTTAGGATTATCTTTTCTGTGATTTTAAGTAAGATACTTTGTTTTATTTTTTATGTTATCTTAGTCAGGTTTTTGTGTCTGTATAATACTAGGTCAGAGGAAAGAACCAAGATAGTTTAATTTTTCTATGGTTTAGAGAAATTGTTTTGAAAACTGAAAGGTTCACTTCTCCTGCAGGTTTTGCTAATGGATTTGAAAACTTGGATTATTTCCTGCCTTGCTCCTGGTATAGACCAGGTGCCAGTAAACTGCAGCCTGCAGAGCTGCCACTTGTATTGGAAGACAAAAACAAAATAGGTTGTTAAGTTGATTTGAAACTTAGTTAATAATATTTGATGCTTTTTCCAGTAAGAACTGTGTAGAAAAGCAGTGCTCAGGTCAACCCACAAAGGCATGTTAAGTGATTCCGTTTTATAAAATCTCATGTAATATTACAGTTGTTCACTTTTTTTCTTTCTTAAAAGTGATGATTGTAAATATTTTAAGCAAAGATCATATGTATTCTTTTTTATTAGCTAACATCCCTCATTGTTCTGTTTTGTTTCCCTTAGGAAAATATGCCCAGGTTACCAATAATCCTGAAAATGATGGATGCATAAATGCAGTCTTACTGGTTTGACAACAGTTACATACAAATAACTCCTTATAATTACTGAAGACTACACACCAGTTGGGAAACCATTACTCTGATATTTCTGAATACTACCTATCAACCTTACATGTTGTCTTCAGTCAAACAAAACTATTTATTCTACTGTTTTAAAAACGAAAAAAGCCAACATTAAAATGATCTAGTTTTACAAAGTGGTCTTTTGCATCTGTTTAGCGTTTAAATGTTCATAAAAATAAAATGATTAAAAAATCAATTATAGAAATATCTTACTTCAACAGTATTTGCATTAATGAGTGGTACTATGCAGTGTAGACCTGTCATTAAAAAAAAGAAAAGCCAGTATAGCTGAAAATACCTTTTATCATAAAGGTTAGTGCACACTCACATGTGAAGAATAGGCCAAGCAACTTTGTCACGTCTAAGACCTTACCTTTAGGCCTTCTCCTCACCGTAGATTATTAATCCAAAGATAAGCAGCATTAACACGTTTTAGTGAAAATACTTTAAAAGTGTACGAGATTTCTAGATTAAGCTCTACCTAGGAAATGTTTCCAAGGACTGCCACAAAACCTGTATGTGCAGTACTTTCTGCTACTTTGGGAAAGCTGCATATTTCTGCCAAATTTTAACATCTGATATATTTAAGTTCTTTGTAAACTCTTTTTTGGAGAGGATTCTGTATATGTTATTGTAATTTCCACTTGAGTGGTTCTTTG
Source organism: Oryx dammah (assembly GCF_014754425.2). Classification (NCBI taxonomy): domain Eukaryota; kingdom Metazoa; phylum Chordata; class Mammalia; order Artiodactyla; family Bovidae; genus Oryx; species Oryx dammah. Next base: position 64,455,099 of record NW_024070204.1, read on the forward strand.
TGTCTTCAACAGGTAGAAATTGTTGTTAAAAGACTCCAGAAAGTAATAATTGTGTCATAGTTGCTTTTAAATTTAAAAGCTTAGAATTTTCTTAGGAAGAACAAGAGACATCTCAGAGCAATTTGGTTTTGTTGTATATGCTTTCAAAAGAAAACCAGTGTTATTAATATCATGCCTCAGCACCGTCACTTTTATAACTTATCAGGGTGACACTGTAAACTTGGAAATGGGCAGTTCTGAATTTTCCAGTTTGAAGTGTAAAATATAGACTTCAGTCAACATCCAA
>NW_024070204.1:64455484-64480720 GCF_014754425.2 Oryx dammah
AAAAGTGTACGAGAGATGGCACATTACACTATAAAGTTCAGAAGAACGATAGTAAGTCAGGGAATTAGTATCTTCAACATTTTTCCCTTCTCATTCATCATATATAACACCGTATACTTGGAACTATATTTTCTACTCAAGACACATGAAAAAAGTAAACCAAAATGTTTATACTTTTAGCGTTTTCTATATTCTAAACTTAGGGTAGTATATTTATATTTTTAGAATGGTAAAAATGTAAGTAAGTCCAGATAAAATAGTTTTAAAAAGACTGCACTAATGCCCTTAAGGGGAAATAAATATATTTGCAGTTACTTAGATAATATTAAGAAGGTCATGTTTTAGTCAAAAGCACATCTGTGACCTGACTATGTGATGGACCTTTGGGTGTTTATTATATTAATTTATAATCACGTTAATTGTTTTCAATTCTGTTTTATTTTTTTTTAAAGTCTGTCTTGAAAGTACAACCAATGTGATTAATTGTGGCTTTAACAAAATCAGTGTAAACAAATCGAGTATCTAAACACATCTTCACCAATGAAATTAGGGAAAAGGGAAGGAATTTCAAAACATAGACAATCACAAAATATAGGTCTAATTACTACTGTTAAAATTGAAAAAAAGAAAAAAAAACTACCAAGAAAACAAACATAAGTACTTGTGTAAGTTGCTATTCTGAATAATGTAACATCTTTCTTAAGTTCTATAAACAGGTAGAAGTTCTGGAACACACAAACACTTAGGAAAAGAAAGGCTAGTTCCTTGGGAATGACTATCCAGTATGATACAATTACTTCAGGATAACCTAAGAGGAACCTACCTTACAATCAGATTTTAACATGATTTTGCCACTAATAGAAATGGGGAATGAGTGAATGACAAGTTTTGGAGGGCAAAACGAAATAAACTAAAGGTAAGCACTGGATACAGAGCTGAGGTTTGCTTATTTTTCACAAGCAAAAATAAGCAAGTTAACTATCTTGTACAAATAAAGCTTGATACTAAGTATGTGAACAGAAGCATAAACATTACAACTAATCACACCCATGAAAGACTAGATTTAACACTTTAAACACAGTATTGCTACTAGTGGACAAACAAGGCAGAAATTTCTAAAATACCGTTATACAGATGAGTAATGTTAGTATAAATTCTTTATTTACATTAAGATCTGTCTCAGTTTGCTGGTGTGACCAAACCTTAGAAGGTAATCCCTAAGGGTAAAGCAGAATGTAAGAGCAGATATTCAGGTACCAGATAAACGCGCAACTTTATGCAATCATGAACCTTCAAAATATTTTTCTAAAGTCACTGAAACCATTTTAGGTGGTGTTCTGGTGGTCAGCTAAAAGTGAACCATTAATCACTAAGTAGTTTTTATCCTTGCCATGATAATTCTCTGCACTGAGTGGAAACACCATGAATATAGACACATTTTAAGTAGTAGAAGATTGACATTCTGTCATGCTATTTTTGATTTTATAAAAAAAATCATAATAGACCCTCTCTCTTAAAAGTTGTAGAACTTTATAATAAATTCTTAAATATATTTCTGTGATGTCTAGCAATTTAATAAACTTGAAAGTAGGACTAAAATGTTTCTAATAACTGTCTGCTTTATATTACACAAGGAAATATATATGTATTTACACAAACTGCAGTGAACTCCACACATAAGACTTCTAAACAGAAAAAAGCAGTTCACGAAGAACTATAAGAATGTGACTGGACACTCAACTACCTGGTTGAAATCAGATTTCAGTCCTCTGTAATTCTGTTTTTCTAATGCCTTTTGCAAAAACTACAAGTAATCTCATTAAGTTTTATTTACAGTCCTAACTCAGGATAAATTTTGTTATCAATTCTATACTCACTGAGCATAGAACTCATTGTTACCGAACATGAAAGTTAGGTTTTCTCCCTGTGAGTTAGATTTTTTTCCATATGACTTAACTTTTTTCCCTCTGCTATCTATAAACTCCAAAATAACATTTTCTGTCAGAGATAAATATGTGACAAAATTTTTCTTGTGTGAACAAAAATTCTGAAACTTGATTAAAATGCACTTAGGGTTTAAGAAGAAACCAAACAAGTTTAAGTATAAATTTATACAGCGAGTCCTTAGTGATGACGTATGAATATCCATTTCTTTTCTGTAAACTCAGCAACTATATGCACACATCAAAAGATGTCAGCTCAGTCTTAAACTACATCTTGTTAAAGTATTTTTAAAGAACAATGAAGAATCCAAGTTAAAAAAAGGTAAATGTTAGGTTTTTAAATCTGTTTTAAGAAATTAAAAATGGAAAGGTTTAAGAATTTACTGAATTTATTTCCCTAACTGTGGCATTAACAAAAACTTCTCACAAAATGTATAAACTAGCATAAACATTCAGCACATACACTAGTATTAGTCACTTACTCTTTCACTTGACTAGCACTTGTTAAGAAAACAAATGGCCAAAGTGCTTAATTTTCATTTAGAATGGAATAATCTGGGCTACCTCTGACCGTAATTAAAGAAAATGGAGGGGACCCCGGATTCAAATTTTTACATGAATAAGAAGGGTTTGCTATTTTGCCTACTCAAGATTTTACCTCAACTTTAAATCTTCCTAAAATGCCAACAGCCCCAAATAAAATTTAGTGTTACCTGACTGTAGACTAAATAGACCTTCAACGTCACTCCCTGACACCTCAAACAATGACACAAAGTCATAACAAATTTTTTTTTTCATGTAAGGACCAAGCGGTTTTAAAAACAATCTAAATGGTCTCAAAGCACTGTCAAACTTGAATGAAAATTTGAGCACACATAATACTTTCAAAGAATAGGACTGTTTTAAGATTCTCTTTGGATTTGAATGACCATTTTGTTCACTTTTCAATAAATTACTATACAAAAATAAACAATTGAGGGTGTGTTTTAACATTTTTTTAGTTTTCCCAGGCAAAGGCCTTTGCTGTGGCAATACAATGTACACACAGGCTAGCCTGTAACTTCTCTGCACAGAACAAATCAAGGGTGAGCAAGCTCAAAGGGACTTCTCTGGCTCCTAGGGCCACTTACTCCTGCCATCTAGGCCTAAGGCTGGGGCGCAGTTCTAAACTTACCAAAAATGGCAGCCAAGGGCACAAGCTGGTAGGCAGGCAGAGAGATCTTTTGACAGGAATCACTCCGTCAGTTAGGGAAGTGGACAAAAGCTGAGGGGAATATAAACAAGATTCTAGAATAAAGGCAGTGTCAGGATTAAGGAGAACCCTTTAGGAAGGGTTCTCATACTTCTGAAGTATACATGTTAATCGAGTGAGAACAAAAATACAACCCCCAGCTTCAGAAGAAATTTGAAATAATTATGCTAGTGCCTACACACTAGAGTTAAATCCCGAGTAGTACTGTTAACATCAGATGTTACCAAGAGGGAAGTGGAAAGAGACTATGTTTGTATTTTTCCAGACAAGTCAAAGGAAGAAACTGCACCTGCAATTAAGAACTAAGAGGTCAAAAATACCACCTTTGTAAACCTTTCACTATAAATTTCTGAATTTGTGCTCTCATTTAGTTGAAGTTACTTTGACCCTAATTTACTGACATTTTTGTTTAAGCATGCCTACATTTTAAAAAATGGTGATTAGTTTTGAAATTTAAAGTAAAACTTCTAGAACCTTCACCAAGATTACTATTAAAACCCTTAGTATAAAAGATGTCTGTGATCCTTAACAATTGATGGAAGCCCTACTACTTTCATAGTTTTTAAATTTCTATTTTCTGAAATAATAATGGTCAGATATCTCCAACTGCTAAAGAAAATATAGTATGATCTGGTTTCCCAAAATCAAAAAATGGTTAATAGAAATAAAAAAAATTGTATTTACACAAAAATAGCCTGAAAAATTAAAAAGAACAGTGAATCCTAGGATCTACCGGGGAGGGAAAAGCAACATCATAAATAAGTTCAACTTGAAAATTTGGAATTTTTGTCCTGTGCCCCATGCTATTTATTAATCACTGTATTTTAAAAACAACGATTTTTTTTTTTACAAAGAAGAGGTTTTATCATCTGCGTTTCTTCCTCATTCAGGTCAGCTTGGCTTTCTTCTTTGCAGGTCCTTTGTGCCCTTTGGCCTTTCTTCTTAAATTCCTCCTGTCAACCACAGGCACTTCCACCTCTATCTCCTCAGAGCTGCTGTCCACAGTCTTCTCTGTTGATTGTGTCAACTGATCCAGTTGCTCAGAAGATGCTTCAGACTGCTCCTCTGACAGGTTCTTCTGTCCTGCATTCTGTGAAAACGGCACATCTTCAAGTTCAACCTCTATCAGAGAGCTCTGAGGCAGAGCTGCAGATGATTCCTGGGGCTCGGCGACCCCCTCCTCACCCTGGTCTTCCAATGAGGCAGTAGTGTTGGGTGACACATTTTCAGGGATTGATTCCTCAGAAAATTCAGCAATTACAGAGTTTGGAAAAGCGCTGTCGGACCGTTCTTCATTTGGGATAGTAGCCACATTGTCTGAACTCCCAAAATGTGCTTTCTTTCTTGAAACCGGAGGCAGCTTCTCTTCGGTGTGCCCCTTGTCATCGGATGGACCTTCATCCAGCAACATTTCTGAGTCAGTTGCATGTGGAGTCTAAACACAAAAAAATCCAGTGAGCAACTTTTTTAATGAAGTTCTTACAAAAGTTATTCTCAGGCACTAATAAGCAATGACCCTGAACCACATTTTAAAGAATCCAGTACTCACTACTTTTGTCAATCATGTGCACTTATTCTCTGAATATAGCTCAATTTCTTAAAAACTATATTACATGATAATTTGGATTCATTAAGTGCTTGCTTTAAAGATACAATAAAAGTAATGATTTTATCTCAAAAAGTATTTAAGGCTCTTAAACTTTCCCTCAAGATTCTTCAAAACCATGAATCAACTCAAGTGTTTAGTTACGGGAGCCAGAACCAAGAATCCTGGTACTTGACACTGTGCTACCTCACTGGGTTTGAATATCAGTTGATAGGTGGGGTTTCCCAGGTGGTGCTGGCCATAAAGAACCCACCAGCCTGTGCAGGAGATGTAAGAGATGCGGGTTCAATCCCTGGGTCAGGAAGATCTCCTGGAAGAGGGCCTGGCAACCCACTCCAATATGCTTGCCTGGAGAATCCCATGATCAGAGGAGCCCAATGGGCTACGGTCCACAGGGTCTCAAAGAGTCAGACACGACTGAATGGACTTAGCAGGAAGGAAGGCAGTGAAAATTCTACTCAGGTAATTACATGAGACACCAATAAAATAAGAGTTTTTTAGACTTAAATTGGATATTCAAAACTGGAAATTAAATGTCCTTTCAGATGTGGCGCGCACGCGCACACACACACACTGGAGTATTACTCAGCCATAAAAAAGGAATGAAATCTTGTTATTTGCAACAACACGGATGGATCTACACGGTATTATGCCAAGTGAAATAAGTAAAGACAAAACCCATAGGATCTCATTTATATGTGGAATCTAAAAAACAAAACAAAATGAACACAGACTCAGATTAACAGAGCAAATGGGTGGTTGCCAGAGGGGAGGGAGTGAGGGGACTGAAACAGGTAAAGGGGATTAAGAGGTACAAATTTCCAGTTACAAACTAAACCACAGGGATGTAATATACAGCATAAAGAATACATCAATAATATTGTAATAATTTTGTATGGGGACAGACAGTTAATAGACTTACATTTTACATTTAGGTGATCATTTTATAACATATGCAAAATCAAATCACTATTTGGTACACATGAAATTAATGCTGTACATCAATTATTTCAATAAAAATATTTCTTTAAAATATTATATCAACTTTTCCCCACTAATCAATATCTCTAATTAAAACAAATGAAATGACTGTACTGGTCACAGACCAGCAATGCTGCTGTGTCGCTTCAGTGGTGTCCGACTCTGTGTGACCCCACAGATGGCAGCCCGCCAGGCTCCCCCGTCCCTGGGATTCTCCAGGCAAGAACACTGGAGTGGGTTGCCATTTCCTTCTCCAATGCATGAAAGTGAAAAGTGAAAGTGAAGTCGCTCAGTTGTGTCCGACTCTTAGCGACCCTATGGACTGCAGCCTACCAGGCTCCTCCATCCATGGGATTTTCCAGGCAAGAGTACTGGAGTGGGGTGCCACTGCCTTCTCCAGATCAGCAATAGATAATTCAAATATTTGCATGCATGCCTGAGTGCATGCCTGCTAAGTCGCTTCAGTTGTGTCCGACTCTTTGTGACCCTATGTACTGTAGATCCACCAGGCTCCTCTGTCCATGGGATTCTCCAGGCAAGAATACTAGAGTGGGTTGCCATTCCCGTCTCTAGGGCAACTTCCCGACCCAGGGATCGGGCAAGAGTCACCCAGGTCTCTTATGTCTCCTGCACTGGCAGGAGGCTCTTTACCACTAGCGCCACCTGGTGAATAATATTTAGATGTGTTACTCAGTCCTGTCTGACTCTTTATGACCCCATGGACTGTAGCCCTCCATGGGGGCTGTTCATGGAATTCTCCAGGCAAGAATACTGGAGTGGGTTGCCATTTCCTTCTTCAAGTATTTAGGTAAATAATGCTTTATCCATTTTCCTAAGAATTTCCTAAATTTACAAAGTAAAACTCATTTTGTTACCATAAGTCAGATATGAATGAAGTTACAAAGATCTGAATTTATATTACTGATTGCATCTGCTCAAAATATCCAATGTAGTATAATTTATTTTTCCTAAAGGATAGTACATGTTAAAATAGAGGAAAATATATATCCTACACTGCCCTACCTGAGTCACCAAGGCTGAACACTGTAACTATAAAAAGTTAGGTTATTTTTCTATTACCTTATCCTGTGCAACACCCTCAAGGGGTTGTGAAGAGTCTACCACCAGTGGAGCAAGATTCGTAGAGTCTTCATTGGAATTAAACGACTGCAATTTTAATTCTTCATCCAAAACATCACTAGTGGAATCCTCCTCTTCTGTTACGAGTGAAGTCTTAAGAGTATCATCTATTATCTCACCATTCATAGGCTCTAATGCAGATTCCTACACAATTGAACAAACAACAAAAAAAGACAAAATTAACAGATTAACTTACTTGTCATGCAACGTGGGTCCATTCTCAGTACCTCCCTATCATGCACTAGGACTCAAGATACAGTCTACTACATTACTGGGCACAGGTTAAGGAACAGCAGAGTCAGGAAGAGAACAGAACTCCTAAGCAGCCCAATTTCCCTCTGTGTTCATGGAGAATGATGCAGTGAAGAGACCCTACTGCCTTCTTCCTCTTCCTCCTTACAGGGCAGTCACAGGAAGAACCTTTGCGGTAAAAAGTTACAAGAGAAAATCTAAATTTGGTGCTGGCTCTTTACAGAACATCAGCTGTTCAGTAGTTGGGATCTTTGGGGTCTGAGGAAGTCACAGTTCAGCATGCCTGGGAAGGAAGCACTACCAGATTTGTGGCAGGCTGAGTTTGGGTAAAGCTTCTTGCTGGGAGAAGAGAGTCCCCGACCTCAGTGAGCTCACTGTACAGTTAATAAAGGGTTGTCCCGAACAATCCTGCCCCTTAGATCACATTAAAATATGGAAAACTGATTTGGTAACACAAGGTCTCCAATTTTTGAAACTCTCTGACGTTTAATCAATTTACAAGACTTCCATTAATGTCTAATATTTCTAATTAATACTAGTGACATTCTAATAATTAGAGATCATTTTATATTTAAAAATTAGAATACTGATACACTCGAATTTTTAAAAATAGACTTGGCTGAATTGTATAGAATCCCTGAAATCATATGATGAATATTTTCCTAAGGGATATTTAAATCAGAGACTCAGAGAAATTAATCTGGGGAATTCCTTGGTGGTGCAGTGGCTAAGGTTCAGTGCTCCCAATGCAGGAGCCGAGGTTTGATCTGGGGGTCAGGGAATCAGATTCCACATACCTCAACTAAAGGTACCACACGCCAAAACTGAGACCTCGTACAGCCAAATTAATTAATTAATTTAAAAACCCACATAGATTAAAAAAAAAAGAGAAAAACTAATCTGGCCAGAGTATAAAGAATAAACTGCACACAGAAGGTAATTAAAATAAAACTCACAAAAGGACCAACTAGGGTAGAAGAAATGTTAAAAAGATGAAAATGAGAAAGATACAGCAAAAGTTTTTGTAAAAAAATTGAATTTTGGTGAGTAACTACGAGAGAGAAACAAAAGAGAAAAACTCATGTCCTTCAAGTTTTAGGTTTGGGAATAGAATGAAAAATAGGAAACAGGAAAAGCAGCTCAGTAGAGAAGCGATAGGCAAGAACAGAGATTAAATTTAAGATGATAAAAGACATCTGTCTAAATAGAAATACTCAGAAGGCAGGTAATATTATGAGATCATAGTCTGGATCAATATTCAAAGTCTAGAGTTACTAGTCACCCCTACAGAGACAATTATTCTGTCATAAGACTAGATGCATTTCAAAAAAAAAAAAATGAACAAAAGGGCAGAAGGTCAAGAACTGAGTCTTCTAGAATGTCCACAAACACAGGGGAAAAAGGAAGAAAAAAACACAACAGGAAACAGAACAGTCAAAAACCAAACGCATGAAACCAAACCAAACTCCAGAAAGAGGTTACCTAGAAAGCAAAACCCAGTAGTGCTATAAAGCCAGGGGATCCAAAAACCTAGAGGGAGAGAGTGGACAGCCTCAGCAAGGACAGCCATTGGAGTGGAGTGGGACCGTCTACAGGAGGTGCTCACAGGTACTGCTGGACAAAGAGACGGCTTACGTGCAGTACGTACAGTGTAATCCTAAGTTTTTAATAAAGGAATAAACCACACAAAGATACATTCCCATAATCATCTAGAAGCAGGTAAATTTTGTTTTTAAAACATGTATTTCTCCAATTTAAATCAGTAATGCACTTTCTTAGCTCCTGGTTGGACTTGACAAACAGGTAAAATGTTTTTAAAGAAACTGAAGCACGTCTGAAAGAAGAAATAAGGAATCTGTAAAAAACTAAAGATATTAAAGAAAAAGAAGAGAAGGACAGCAACGAGAGAAGATGAAAAAAGAAAAATAATTGAGGAGCTGCAGAAATCAAGCCAGATAAAGAGATTTTTTACTCAGTCAAAAAGTTATTTTCTAACTTGTTTTCTAGTCATTAAACAAAAAAGAATTTAGTTATTTTTTAGGAATTTATAAAGCAACTGTAAGTAAAAATACATTATTTTTTCTAAACAAATAATTCTATCCTTATATCCAAAATCAGGTGAATTTAGGGCTTGTTGGACTTAAAGGCATTCTAATTGGTTCCGTAAGGTAGGCATCAAACAGTCACATCATTTGTGTCCCTTCTTAAAGTTTATGTTTAATTCCACAAATTGATTTGAATTTTAAACACACTGAGAGGACATTACTATCTAAACATCTCCTACTTTATAATATGTCAAACTTTATAAATTCAGTTAGAAATATAAAATACTTGTAACTTTATCCTTCACTACCTAACTTTACTTTAGACATATGTGCTTTTCAACATTACAATTTCTACTTAGAGTCTTTACGCTTTTCCAACAATATACGACTAAGTTAAAATTTACCTCAATTCATTTTACTAAATAAATTAATCTCGGAAATCCAAAAAGGAGGGGCTATATGTATACATATAGCTGACTCACTTTACTGTACAGCAAAATAACACAACATTGTAAAGCAACTATATTCCAATAAAAATTAATTTAAAAAAAAGTGAATCACTCACCTTTTCACCTTCTAGCTTTTCCAGGCCTGGCTGGGTTTCTGGTGCTGGTTGAACATCTTTATCACTACTTTCATCCTCAAATTCAATCACACTCTGTTCAGGTTCTTCTTCCAAGAATTCTTCCGAGCTCTCTGATGTGCGTGCAGTAGACTCCAATCTAGGAAACCAAGGAAAAACATTCTTACTTATTTTATTAAAGATGATCAGGTGCTACAGGTTACACTCACACAAAATGGCAAACTTTAATTAATTAATGATTTTATTGGAGTACAGCTGATTGACAATGTTGTGTTAGTTTCTGCTATACAGAAAAGTGAGTCAGTTATACATATACATATATCCACTCTTCAGATGGCAAACCTAACTGATTAGTTGCCACAACTAAATGTTCATGTGTTCTGACTATTACAACTGATTGGCCATTACCCATCTCTCTCCCTCTCTTTGGGTCTCCCTATTCCTTGAGACCAGACATCCTGGACTGTGAAGTCAAGTGGGCCTTAGAAAGCATCACTACGAACAAAGCTAGTGAAGGTGATGGAATTCCAGTTGAGCTGATTCAAATCCTGAAAGATGATGCTGTGAAAGTGTTGCACTCAATATGCCAGCAAATTTGGAAAACTCAGCAGTGGCCACAGGACTGGAAAAGGTCAGTTTTCATTCCAATTCCAAAGAAAGGCAATGCAAAACAATGCTCAAACTACCGCACAGTTGCACTCATCTCACAGGCTAGTAAAGTCATGCTCAAAATTCTCCAAGCCAGGCTTCAGCAATACATGAACTGTGAACTTCCAGATGTTCAAGCTGGTTTTAGAAAAGGCAGAGGAACCAGAGATCAAATTGCCAATATCCGCTGGATCATCCAAAAAGCAAGAGTTCCAGAAAAACATCTATTTCTGTTTCATTGACTATGCCAAAGCCTTTGACTGTGTGGATCACAATAAACTGTGGACCATTCTGAAAGAGATGGGAATACCAGACCATCTGACCTGGATCTTGAGAAATCTGTATGCAGGTCAGGAAGCAACAGTTAGAACTGGACATGGAACCACAGACTGGTTCCAAATAGGAAAAGGAGTACATCAAGGCTATATATTGTCACTCTGCTTATTTAACTTATATCATGAGAAACACTGGACTGGAGGAAACACAAGCTGGAATCAAGATTGCTGGGAGAAATATCAATAACCTCAGATATGCAGATGACACCACCCTTATGGCAGAAAGTGAAGAGGAACTAAACAGCCTCTTGATGAAAGTGAAAGAGGAGAGTGAAAAAGTTGGCTTAAAGCTCAACATTCAGAAAACTAAGATCATGGCCTCCAGTCCCATCACTTCATGGGAAATAGATGGGGAAGCAGTGGAAACAGTGTCAGACTTTATTTTTTTGGGCTCCAAAATCACTGCAGATGGTGATTGCAGCCATGAAATTCAAAGTCGCTTACTCCTTGGAAGAAAAGTTATGACCAATCTAGATAGTATATTCAAAAGCAGAGACATTACTTTGCCGACTAAGGTCCGTCTAGTCAAGGCTATGGTTTTTCCTGTGGTCATGTATGGATGTGAGACTTGGACTGTGAAGAAGGCAGAGCACGGAAGAATTGATGCTTTTGAACTGTGGTGTTGGAGAAGACTCTTGAGAGTCCCTTGGACTGCAAGGAGATCCAACCAGTCCATTCTGAAGGAGATCAGTCCTGGGGTTTCTTTGGAAGGAATGATGCTAAAGCTGAAACTCCAGTACTTCGGCCACCTCATGCCAAGAGTTGACTCATTGGAAAAGACTCTGATGCTGGGAGGATTGGGAGCAGGAGGAGAAGGGGACGACCGAGGATGAGATGGCTGGATGGCATCACGGACTCGATGGACATGAATCTCAGTGAACTCCGGGAGTTGGTGATGGACAGGGAGGCCTGGCGTGCTGTGATTCACGGGGTTGCAAAGAGTTGGACACGACTGAGTGACTGAACTGAACTGAACTGATTCCTTGAGACACAACAGTATTGAAATTAGGCCAGTTAATAACCCTGAAATGGCTCTAAGTGTCCAAATGAAAAGAAGATCCACATATTTCTTACTTTAAATCGAAAGCTTGCTAGAAGTGAATAAATTTATAACAGCACATTGAAAGCTGAGACAGGCAGAAAGCTAGGTCTCTTGTGCCAAAGAGCCAAGCTGTGAACACAAACCAAAAGTTCTTGGAAAAAAAAAAAATCAACAGTGCTACTCTAAGTGAACACACCAATGATAAGAAAGCAAAACAACCTTATTGCTGATCTAGAGAAAAAGTTGTAGTGGTCTGGACAGAAGATCAAACCAACCTCAACATTCCTTTAAGCCAATGCCTAATCCAGAACAAAGCCCTAAATCTATTCATTTCCACAAAGGCTGAGAGAGGTGAGGATGCTGCAAAAAAAAAAAAAAAAAAAGCATGAAGCTAGTAGAGAGGCTGGTTCATGAGATTTAAGGAAAGAAGTTATCTCTGTGATAGTGCTGGGTAAAGCAAGCAGTGCTGATACAGAAGCGCTATCAAGTCAGCTAGAAGATCTAGAGCTAAGATAATGAATGAAAGTGGCTACAGTAAACAACAGGCTTTCCAATGCAGACAAAAAGAGGATGTCATCTAAGACTTTCATAGCAAGAAAAGAGTAGTCAATACCTGGCTTTAAAGTTTCAAAGGACAAGCTGACTCCTGCTAGGCACTAATGCAGTTGACACCAGTGCTCATTTACCATTCTGAGAATCCTAGGGCCCTCAAGCATTGTGGCTTCCATGGCGGCTCAGAGGTTAAAGCGTCTGCCTCCAATGCGGGAGACCTGGGTTCGATCCCTTGGTCGGGAAGATCCTCTGGAGAAGGAAATGGCAACTCACTCCAGTATTCTTGCCTGGAGAATCCCCTGGACGGAGGAGCCTGGTAGGCTACAGCCCACAGGGCCGCAAAGAGTCGGACACGACTGAGCAACTTCACCCTTCACCTCAAGCATTATCTACTCTGCCTGTCCTCTATAAAGGGAACAGCACAGCTTGGGTGACAGCACAGCTGCTGACAACATCGTTTGCTGAGTATTTTAAGCCTACTGTTAAGACCTATTACTCAGGGGGAAAAAAAATGTCCTTTTAAAATACGACTGCTCATTGACAATGTAACTGGTCACCCAAGAGCTCTGATGGAGATGCATAACGAAGTTCATGCTGTTTTCATGTCTGCTAACAGAACATCCATTCTCCAGTCCATGGATCAAGGAATCATTTCAATTCTAAAGCCGTATTACCTAAGAATTACAGTTCATAAGGCTACAGCTGTCAAAGACACAGATTCCTCTTATGAATCTGGGCAAAGTCAATTGAAAACCCTCTGGGAAGGATTCACCATTCTAGATGCCACTATGAACACTCATGATTCATGGGAAGAGGTCAAAATATAAACATTACAGGGAGTTTGGAAGAAGCTGATTCCAACTATCATGGACGACTGTGAGAGGTTCAAGACTTCAGTGGTGGAAGTCACTGCAGATGTGGTAGAAACAGCAAGAGAACTAGAATAAGGAGAGCCTGAAAATGTGATTGAACTGCTGCTATCTCAAGTTAAAACTGTAATGGATGAGGAGCTGCTTAATGTAGATGAGCAAAGAAAGTGATTCCATCTCGAGATGGAATCCACTCTTTAAGACGCTATGAAGATAGGTGAAATAACAAAGGATTTAGACTGACAAACTTAGTTGAGGAAGCTGCATCAGCATTTGAGAGGACTGACTCCAATTTTGCAAGAATTTCTACTGTGGGTAAAATGCTATCAAGCAGCATTGCATATTACAGAGAAATCATTAGTGAAAGGAAGAAGTCAGCCAATCTACATGGCAAAGTTCATGGCTGTCTAACTAAAGAAATGGCCAAAGTCGCCTCAACCTTCAGTAACCACCTCCCTGGTCAGTCAGCAGCCACCAACAATGAGGCAAGAATCTACACCAGCAAAAAGATTATGACTCATTAAAGACTCAGACAATGGTTATCTTTTTATTTTTTTACCAGTAAAGTATTTTTAAATTAAAGAATATACTTTTTCCTTAAACAAATATACTACAGTACAGTGTAAACATAACTTTATGTGCATTGGAAAACTCAAAAATTTTTGTGACCTGCCTTATTGTGATAGTTGCTTTATTGTGGTACCGTGGAACTGAATCTACGTCTCTGGAGTACGCCTATATATAATGCCCCTTTCATTCTCAAAAATACCATTTGGGGCAATAAGTGATATGGCTTAGTTCTACTTCTGAAATGCCTTTCAAACAAATCCACAACTTTCTATTCTCATTCTCATCTTCCTTCTTCAAGTCCTATTCTCTCTGAACACTATAACTTCTTCCCAACTCTGTTGAGACTAGCAGTACATACATTCTTTAGTAAGGTTTAAAGAGCTATGTTTCTTTTTTTCTTTCTTTCTATCTGTACCAGTGACAGTCCAGCTCAGAAAATTCTGATGGTCCTCTATGGACTGCAGAATAAAGCACACATCCTCTCAAAGTCTAACATGACCAGACCTTTAAATTTTTCCTTCCACTAGATGCTGAAGCTGAAACTTGAATACTTAGGCCACCTGATGCAAAGAACTGACTCACTGGAAAAGACCTTAGTGCTGGGAAAGACTGAAGGCAGCAAGAGAAGGGGACAATAGAGGATGAGATGGTTGGATGGCATCCCCTGACTCGATGGACATGAGTTTGAGCAAGTTTTGGGAGTTGGTGATGGACAGGGAAGCCTGGTGTGCTGCAGTCTCTGGGGTCACAAAGAGTCAGACATGACTGAGCGACTGAACTGACTGCGATGCTACCATTTACCCATGTATCAGTTTTCCTTACCAACACCCTTCCCAGTTTTGTGCCTTTGCTCACATTATTCCTGCAGTCTAGAACTGCATGGTACAATACAGTAGCCACAGGACACTTGCAATTATTTATAATATGGTAATTAAAACTAAGTGAAATAGAACACTCAGCTCCTCAATTGCTCTAGCCACCCTTCAGGTCTCAGTGACATGCACACTGAGCAGAGGCTACCGTGCTGGGCAGGGAGACACAGAACATGCCCACTGTGCCAGGAAGTTCTCTGAACAGCCCTGGTGGAGACCGAGGTTTGGCAAACTTTTCTTTTAGGTTTTGTGGGACACATGGTCTCTGAACACTCACTCACTCCACCACTGTAAAGCAAAAGCAACCACAGCAAACATGTAAACTAATAAACACGGATGTGGTACAGTAACACGTTACTTACAAGAGGTGGTGGGCCAGACTGGCCCACAGACCCTAGTTTGTGAACCTTAGAACTAGAAAACTCTTCTTTCCTGAATATGCTTGTTGAGTTTCTACTCATCCCTGAAGCCCTGGCCCAAATGTCAGATTTCTCCACCCCCTCCATTAGAGTCAGTCACACTCTCCTTTGTATCCACAGCACTTTCACTTCTATTATTATATCACAATCCACCTTGTAGCTCTCTCAACCTGTGTCACAGGTACAGACACACGTATTAGAGACTAGACAAGGGTAAAGATGACATTTCTTCATAGAGTCTGAGCATTTAAGCATTTAGTCTCACTGCTACTATTTTATGAAAAGCTAAAGAAAAATTCCACAACAGTTCTGTGATGTGTAATTTAAAATGTGCTATTACATTTCCTTCTAAAAGGGGTATTACATCAAAATGTTACTCAGTGGAAAAAAAAAACATAATTTATCTAAACTCTTATTACTCTTTTCATAAGTTAAATACTTAAATTTTTCTTTAAAATGGTGGATTTTTCATTAAAATATAACATTTACATAATTATCCAAATTTAAAATTATATACAGAATGAAATTAGCATAGCTATACAATACTTTACCTGAGAATAATTTTATAGCCAAGATGGCAAAGCTATGAATGGTTGACTCAATAACAGATAGTAGGACTCAGTTCAGTTCAGTCGCTTAGTCATGTCCAACTCTTTGTGACCCCATGAATCGCAGCACGCCAGGCCTCCCTGTCCATCACCAACTCCCGGAGTTCATTCAGACTCACATCCATCGAGTCAGTGATGCCATCCAGCCATCTCATCCTCTGTCGTCCCCTTCTTCTCCTGCCCCCAATCCCTCCCAGCATCAGAGTCTTTTCCAATGAGTCAACTCTTTGCATGAGGTGGCCAAAGTAATGGAGCTTCAGCTTTAGCATCATTCCTTCCAAAGAAATCCCAGGGCTGATCTCCTTCAGAATGGACTGGTTGGATCTCCTTGCAGTCCAAGGGACTCTCAAGAGTCTTCTCCAACACCACAGTTCAAAAGCATCAGTTCTTCCGTGCTCTGCCTTCTTCACAGTCCAACTCTCACATCCATACATGACCACAGGAAAAACCATAGCCTTGACTAGATGGACCTTAGTCGGCAAAGCAATGTCTCTGCTTTTGACTATGCTATTTAGGTTGGTCATAACTTTCCTTCCAAGGAGTAAGCGTCTTTGAATTTCATGGCTGCAATCACCATCTGCAGTGATTTTGGAGCCCAAAACTAACTATAAGCTTTTGCTCTGATAGTAGGACTATCAGAGCAAAAGCTTAATTTAACTGTAATATTCAAAATCTTGCTTTCTTTAAATAAGAAAATAAGGTTTTGATCCACGGGTTCTGTTGATTCAGCAGACTATTAAGTTTCTGGAGGAGCTGATGATATCATTTATGGCAATTACTAATTTATGGTATGTTCTATAATCTAGTAAGAAAAGTCCAGATAAGTCCATTATAAAGTAAAATTGAGGGTTTTTTAATTTGATTAAACTTCAGGATTACTAAAAACCACAGCTACTGTCAAATTCAAAGCTGACAATAAATGACTCATTTGAGATAATATAATCACTAGAAGATTCTTCTGGATTTTCACACAAGAGACTAAAACATCAGTTTATTCTACTCTCTTTATTCTACTAGCAACTTCTCCCTATAATACTATCAATGTGACACTTACTAAGTGTAATCAATAATCTTGTTGAAGAACTCCAACACAAACTTCTACACCAAGGTCATTTACTACACAAATAATACAAAAAGTGTCACCTTAAAAACTAAATACTATGAAAATAAGAGGACACAAAATAATGACGGTAAAACAAACATTGCTTTACTTGTTCACTGAAGCTGAGGGAGAAGTCTGAGGAGTCTTTTCATCTTCCCCTTGAGAACTGCTGAACTCAGAATCCTGAAACCGCTTTCCAATCTTTGGCCGCTTTAGATGGCTACTTCGAGTGCGAGTGGAAACAGGTGTTTTATCGTGACCTGAGAAAACAACAGCAAGCCCATGATTAATTAACTGTGTAGTCAAAGAATCACCCATTAACTATACACAGAAATGCAAGAACTAAGCTAGTTTAACTATATCACCATAATTACATACTTCCTATCACATCAGGCTAAGAAATCATGTCAGTGACATATTTTAAATTACGAAATAATCTTAAAGTCAGTATTCATTCCTCACATATCTGTGTTACCTTGAGCTCTGCAAAGTATTTGTGCCTTTTCACTTAAGATTCTCTTCTAATAATCTTGGGAAATAAACAAGGCAGACATTATGGTCCCTATTTTACAGGTAAGGGAATGAAAAAAAAAGAGGTACAGATAGCTTATCTATTCACACAGCAGAATCAGTGGTACCAGAACCCCAACCTAGATATTAGAGGTGGGTAAGGCTTTATTTATACTAAGGGACACACAAACACTTAATTCTAACACTCTCAAACACTTAAACTAATAGACCAGCTGAATTTCTTACCTTCAGAAGTACTTGCAAAGGCATCTTTTAGAGAATCAATCTAAAACAGAGATACATATCAAAACCAAAAGTTTTAGACCCTTTTTCCTTCCTATGCATCTACTTCATTCAGTTTCAAAGAAAATCTTTTAAAAACTTTTTCAAATAGCACCTTTTGTATTCATTATCCATCAATTAAGAAGACTCACTTAAGAAGTATAAAGGCTATCTTATAGCTTCAGTTTATTATGAGCCTACGAATCTGTGAAACCACCTAATATGGGATGTACTGATATACACTGGGGTTTCCAAATGTTCTATCCTCAGCTCCTTTCTCAGTCCAAATACTCCTGTGTAATCGTATCTACCACCTTTACTTTAACATCTCCTTGCTGATGAATCCAAATATGCAACTTAATTTCCCCAACTTTTTTGCTGATTTTCAAAGCTCTATTTCTAATGAAATCTCTCTCCAGTGAATACTCCAACCCAATTTCCTATCCAATGTGTCCCAAACTAAACTCTCATACGTAATCAGTATTATTCTCTATCTTGGTTATTAGTATGCTATTCCAATCAAAGACCGGTGGGGCAATAAAGACTTCTTGTCCTTCGTTCAACCAACCACAAGCCTGTCCATTCAGATGCTGAAAAATCTCTCAAAACTGCCCCCGCTTTGGTATTACCAATGCTTCAATTTGGGCATTTATCATCCTTAACATGAAGGTGTACACCTTAAATATGTATAATTTTTGTCGATCATACCTCAATAAAGCTAAAATATTATGTAGTTAAAATAACCAAAATTACTTCCCCATGTGGTTACTAATAAAGAGAGTTTAATATGAGAAATATTTTCCTTGATTAAAATATTACAGTAATATGAAGAATATGAATTTCTAAAATGAAAGACAATCTAATTTATATTGCCAACCTTTGCAGTACAGTGAAATTTTAATATTCTCATTAAAATGACACAAATTATTTGGCTTAATATTAAAGTAAATCATTGCTCTCACTACATGTATGAAACAAATAGATTTTTCTCCTTTCACTTATTTTATAATATCTGATCAACAATAAAGAAATCTGAACATATCTGAGGAATTTGGAATGTTAATAGAAGGGCTTATTCTGAAGCGTGAAATTCCAAAGGTAGGAAAAAAAAACTGAACTCCTTATATATAGTTATCGTATTATTTATATTATCCTTAAAAATGCTTTTCAAAATTTTTACTCAAATAGTCATCATTCATGCTAATTAAGACAGAAGAAGTGAGGCACAAATAATTCCCCAAAGCTCTTGTTGAAATGCTGCATTTACACAGACATATTCAACACTCACTAAAAATATATTCAGATACCCATATACAAAATAATTATGACTATATTAAAATCTCCCCGGTGGCTCAGCTGGTAAAGAATCCACCTGCAAGGCAGGAAGACACAGGTTCGATCTTTGGGTCAGGAAGATCCCCTAGAGAAAGGAATAGCAACCCACTCCAGTATTCTTGCCTGGAGAACCCCATGGACAGAGGAGCCTGGCAGACTACAGATATGGGGTTGCAAGAGTCGGACATGAGTGAGTGACTAACCAATGTAATAATAATGTAAAAGCTACCACAACAAAACGCTGTAAAAAATAAACCTCTAGGATCCCACCAATGAACCGGTATTTTAAGTAATACCAAGTAGGTTTCAGAAAAGCACCTGGTAAGCCCTCTGGAATTCAGTGGGGAACTGCCCTTCTCCTTTCAGGTTACCTAGCATTTGCAAAGTGCGTTACATTCTACAGTGACTTAACACATATAGCCTCAAACTTCCCCCAAATGACTTCATAACCTTTGACCTATTTCACTTCAAGAAATTTATCTTTGCAAGGAAATAATTACATTTGCACAAAGATGCATGTATAATTGTGTTCATGGTTGGGCCATTTATAAAAAACAAGTATAATACGTTACGAAAATAAATGCTGGTATTTACACAGAATAGTGTGCTACCTAACAACACTGATTTAATACAGTAATGACAGGGTTCTCTGGTGACTCAGTGGTAAAGAATCTGCCTACCAATGCAGGAGAAATGGGTTCGATCCCTGGTTGAGGAAGATCCCACATGCCACAGAGCAACTAAGCCCGTGCTTCCCAACTACTGACCCTGTGCTCTAGGAGCCGGGAGCCACAGCTATTGAGCCTACATGCTGCAACTACTGGAGGTGTGCACCCTAGAGCCCGCGCTCTGCAACAAGAGAGGCCAGTGCAGGAAGAAGCCCTTGCACTGAAACAGAGTAGCTCCCACTCGCTGCAACTGGAGAAAAGCCCACCCAGTGATGAAGACCAGCACAGCCATAAATAAATAAATAAAATTTTTTTAAAAAGTAACGACACAGAAAATGCTTACAATAATTTGTCAATGGAGAAAAGCAGTTAGAAGCATGTATGAAAGTGAATGAAAGTCACTCAGTCATGTCCGACTCTTTGTGACCCCATGGACTATACAGTCAATGAAATTCTCCAAACCAGAATACTGGAGTGGGTAGCTGTTCCCTTCTCCAGGGGATCTTCCCAACCCAGGGATCGAAAACAGCTCTCCCGCATTGCAAGCAGATTCTTTATCAGCTGAGCCACAAGGGAAGCCCAGTTAGAAGCACAAAGAATAAAAACAGAAATGAAACATATGCACATACATGTTTCATAATATATATTAAGTATGTATACAAAATGTTAGTTGCTAGATCTAGGGTAACAGAATTATAGATTTTTATTTTCTTCTGTACTATTTTGTGTGTTCCAAATTATTTTTAAAAGAAAATTAAATCTTAAAAACCAATTAGCAAAAAAATGCCAAGTAACACAGTAGAAGTTACCTAAGTTTGCTGAATGAACAATAACATTTATAAAGTTAAATATTAGCTGAACCTCTTTTTAAAAATAGCACACTTGGTATTTCCTATGGTAAACACACAGTGTACCTACAGTTAGCTGCATCTCACTAGACTGACTGTCTTCAGCTCTTGCTTCATATTCTGGAACAGAGGCAAGACCGTATTCTCCGGACGTAGATCTTTTAGCTTCATTTTGAGAAACTGCTGTGTGAAAAAGAATTTTTTAAATTTTAACCCAGTTAGTATTTGGTTTTAATTGTCATATTCTTTGTACAGATTTTTACAAAAGCCCTAAAGAGGGTATTAAATATTCAGATGTGGGATATCCCTTCACCAATATCTTACAATGAAACCTTAAAAGAGTTTTTTTTAAAGAGTTTATCTGTTATTTAGCAACTTTAAGGAGAGATGCATAAGACTGAGTACTACCTTCGATGCCCTGATGCCTATTCTGTGCTGAGTAACCTGTGTTCATTTCTTACCCACCAATTTCTACTGGACTACTGAGCTATATTCTATTGGGTTACTCTAGGTCTTCTTACTAATAATGACACAAATGTTTAAATATAACAAAAATTCTAACTTTAGAAAAGAAGGTCTATTACTAGAGAGACCACATTACAACACATTGGACTATTCTGGACGATAAGACCATCATTCAGTTCAGTTCAGTCACTCAGTCATGTCCAACTCTGCGAGCCCATGAAATGCAGCACGACAGGCCTCCCTGTCCATCACCAACTCCAGGAATTCACCCAAACTCATGTCCATCGAGTCCATGATGCCATCCAACCATCTCATCCTCTGTCGTCCCCTTTTCCTCCTGCCCTCAGTCCTTCCCAGCATCAGAGTCTTTTCCAATGAGTCAACTCTTCGCATGAGGTGGCCAAAGTATTGGAGTTTCAGCCTCAGCATCAGTCCTTCCAATGAACACCCAGCACTGATCTCCTTTAGGATGGACTGGTTGGAGCTCCTTGCAGTCCAAGGGACTCTCAAGAGTCTTCTCCAGTGCCACAGTTCAAAAGCATCAATTCTTCAGTGCTCAGCTTTCTTCACAGTCCAACTCTCACATCCATACATGACCACTGGAAAAATCATAGCCTTGACTAGACGGACCTTTGTCGACAAAGTAATATCTCTGCTTTTTAATATGCTATCTAGGTTGGTCATAACTTTTTTTCCAAGGAGTAAGCGTCTTTTAATTTCATGGCTGCAGTCACCATCTCCAGTGATTTTGAAGCCCCCCAAAATAAAGTCTGACACTGTTTCCCCATTATTTCCCATGAAGTGATAGCACCAGATGCCATTATCTTAGTTTTCTGAATGTTGAGCTTTCAGCCAACTTTTTCACTCTCCTCTTTCACTTTCATCAAGAGGCTTTTTAGTTCTTCTTCACTTTCTGCCATAAGCGTGGTGTCATCTGCATATCTGAGGTTATTGGTATTTCTCCCAGCAATCTTGATTCCAGCTTGTGCTTCTTCCAGCCCAGCGTTTCTCATGATGTACTCTGCACATAAGTTAAATAAGCAGGGTGACAATATACAGCCTTAACGTACTCCTTTTCCTATTTGGAACCAGTCTGTGGTTCCATGTCCAGTTCTAACTATTGCTTCCTGACCTGCATACAGGTTTCTCAAGAGGCAGGTCAGGTGGTCTGGTATTCCCATCTCTTTCAGAACTGTCCACAGTTTATTGTGATCCACACAGTCAAAGGCTTTGGCATAGTCAATAAAGCAGAAATAGATGTTTTTCTGGAACTCTCTTGCTTTTTCTGAACCATAATCACAGAAAACTAGCCAGTCTAATCACACAGACCACAGCCTTGTCTAACTGAATGAAACTAAGCCACGCCGTGTGGGGTCACCCAAGACGGATGGGTCATGGTGGAGAGGTCTGACAGAATGTGGTCCACTGGAGAAGGGAATGGCAAACCACTTCAGTATTCTTGCCTTGAGAACCCCATGAACAGTAGGAAAAGGCAAAATGATAGGATACTGAAAGAGGAACTCCCCAGGTCAGTAGGTGCCCAATATGTTACAGGAAATCAGTGGAGAAATAACTCCAGAAAGAATGAAGGGATGGAGCCAAAGCAAAAACAATACCCAGCTGTGGATGTGGCTGGTGATAGAAGCAAGGTCCGATGCTGTAAAGAGCAATATTGCATAGGAACCTGGAATGTCAGGTCCATGAATCAAGGCAAATTGGAAGTGGTCAAACAGGAGATGGCAATAGTGAATGTCGACGTTCTAGGAATCAGCGAACTAAAATGGACTGGAATGGGTGAATTTAACTCAGATGACCATTTTATCTACTACTGTGGGCAGGAATCCCTCAGAAGAAATGGAGTAGCCATCATGGTCAACAAAAGCGCCCAAAATGCAGTACTTGGATGCAATCTCAAAAACGACAGAATGATCTCTGTTTGTTTCCAAGGCAAACCATTCAATATCACGGTGATCCAAGCCTATGCCCCAACCAGTAATGCTGAAGAAGCCGAAGTTGAATGGTTCTATGGAGACCTACAAGACCTTTTAGAACTAACACCCAAAAATGATGTCCTTTTCATTATAGGGGACTGGAATGCAAAAGTAGGAAGTCAAGAAACACCTGGAGTAATAGGCAAATTTGGCCTTGGAATATGGAATGAAGCAGGGCAAAGGCTAATAGACTTTTGCCAAGAGAACGCACTGGTCATAGCAAACACCCTCTTCCAACAACACAAGAGAAGACTCTACACGTGGACATCACCAGATGGTCAACACCGAAATCAGACCATCATTAGGCAATGCTTTTACACTAGACTTGTGTCCAAACTGAAAACAGTCTTACCTGTAATTTTAAGTGTTTCTCTTTGTAACGCTCTGGTGATTGGTACTCTCTGGTACCAGTGTCCAACACCTTCAGCTTCCCAAAGCAGTTCACGGTCTCCTGGATATTTTTCAAAGTACTGGTTGCAAGCTGAAAAACACATAAAAACTTTTCTAGAAATCCCAGCAATCAATTGGAATGAACGGTTAAAATGCTGTGTAATGTGTATTTTATCACCAAAAAACTGTTTAGGAGACACTGCCCTGGGAAAGAGGCTTGGTGTTCCTCTCACTTAATCCAAGTGGTAAGTTCTCCTACTGTTTGGCTTGGCTGTGTCTTTTGGCTCAAAACTCATCAAGAGGTGAACCCAGTTTTCAGGCAAGACCTTTAATAGGGCAAATGAGGAGAACTTCTGTGTTTTTTAAATTATATCTATATTTTGGGAAGAGCGAAAATCTAAAGTAATTCTGTAAATATGAATACATAAAAAATAAGTCTGACTTTATTATTTTTTAAAAAACTTAAAAATTTTTAAAATAAGAAAGCACACAAAATAATGTTTTATAGTGTGTCTAGACAGAGACTTAAGTGTTAAACCATGGGCAGGAAGGATACACACCAACTTGAGGAACACAATTATCTCTGGGGAGAAAAAGGTGAAAGGGGGATGGGATTAGGGCTGTGTTCAAAGAGAACATCAACTGTATCTATATCTTGTTTAAGTCTCCATCTCGTTTAATTCTCTTAAAATAAATGAAAATACGGCAAAATCTTAACATCTGTTAATCTGGACACTGAACATGTGGACAGCAGGATGCCATTTGCTCACTTTCCCACCATATATTTGACAATATTTCTCAGGTTCTTTGGTTGTTCCCGCACCTATCAGGAAGCGAAATAGTAGAGGATGCCTTACATAATACATTAGCACCTGTAGTTCATTTAGTATTCAACTGATTCATCATCAGAATCCTTAAAAAGGTTAAGTAATAAGAGACTCTGCCTACAGTAGAGGTGTTTGCACGCCTCTCCAAATTTAGTAAAGCAATAATTAAGACTTTAAGAAGAAGTTCCATTTTCAGATTATCCAGGGTATACAGGATTCATTCCATCCTCATGTATGCGCCTCGAGAGAAACTGTGATTCTAGGTGAGCATGCACAATGCTTGGTTCTTGTTTTCTGGATTTTTGGTATTAAAAAGGGAGAAAAAACTTAATACAAAAATCTTTTTTCAGTGAATATCTGATGCTAGATTAAAATCAATGGTAAATTATATACTATAAAAGTTTTCACACAAATCACTCTTCAGTATCAAATCTTACTTCATTAAGAAAAGAGCAGTACTACAGGCTTCATACAAATACAAATATAAATCCACTAACAGCTTTTAACACAAGACAACAAAATATATACACACAATAGAAACAGCATTAAAAAAGAATAAATTGAGCTACATGAATCCATAGGAATAAATCTTATAAAGTACAAAAAGCAAATAGCAGAATTCATACAGTACATATTATTCATTATTCACTTTTTTTTTTTTTTTTCCCTTCAAGGACTGCATTCAGGCCCTTGGCACTGAAAGCACAGAGTCCTAACCACTGCCAGGGAATTTCCTGAAGTTTTTAAACATGTAAAACAATATGACACTGAGACTTCCCTGGTGGTCCAGTGGTTAAGAATACGCCTTCCAATGCGGGGGACTTGGGTTTGATTCCTGGCTGGACAACTAAGATCCTACCTGCCTTGGGGCAACTAAGCCCACATGCCACAGCTAAACAGCCCACCTGATGCAACTAAAATCCAAGGAAGCCACACACAAAAAAGAACATGACATTGGTGGGTGTGTGGGTGGGTGTGTGTGTGTGGGTGTGTGTGTGGGTGTGTGTGTGTGTGTGTGTGTGTGCGCGCGCGCGCGTGTGCGTGTATAAAGTCGAAAATGCATGGGGAAAAGAAATGCCAAATTAAGGACAGTGCTTGAAG
>NW_024070204.1:64480730-64522537 GCF_014754425.2 Oryx dammah
AAATGCCAAATTAAGGACAGTGCTTGAAGGAAAGTTACATGGCTCAAAAGAGCCTGGAGTTAAACTCCCCTCCCGGCCTGCCCCACCATTCTATGCAAAACAAAGAACTCTCTCACCCAAAGAAAAAAAATGGACATTAAGGTTTATTTGCCCAGCTCCCAGCTGGTCCAGCCTCTGGCTGATCTCCAGAATTCTTGCCCCAGCCATTAAGAGAGAACTACTGTGAACAACCTTGGAGAACAGGCCCCCTTAAGACAGTAGATTTCCACATATACGCCTATATATACTTCCTCTTTTCTTGGGTTAGTGCAGCAGCTCACTAATCTGACTGCTGCCCCTTCTCACCTCATTAAAGGTGACCTGTTCCTGTACAGTGCTGGTCTCATTCTTTTTCTGAACCCCACCTTCTCTAACTCCGTACCCTACAGTGCTTACTTCAAGGAAGGGAGGGAGTAAGCTAATCGGCTGGGACAGGAGTACAACTGCACTGGCAATGATCCACTTCTCATGGATGCTATGTGCTGGACGGTACAGCAGTACTTTGTTACCTCCTATTTTTTTTGTATATTTGAATTTTTTAATTTAGAAAGCTACCACAGGGATTCCCCTGGTGGTCCAGCGGTTAAGACTCTCCACTTATAACACAAGGAGTGAGGGTCTAACCCCTGGTCAGGGAAATGAGTTCCCACATGACTTGCAGCACAGCCAACAAAAAAGCCTACCACAGACAAATAACAAACAACCCAAAGAAAGAATGGTTAAAGGATCTAAATATGCATTTTTCCAAAGATGATACATATATGACTAATAAGCACATGAAAAGATGTTCAACACCAAATGTGCACCAAGACAATGAGACGCCACTCCACATCCACTGAGAGGGCTATAGTAAAAAAGACAAATAATGGGAATTTTCCCGCAGTCCAGCGGGTTAGGACTCTGCGCTTTCGCTGCCAGGAGCAAGGGTTTGATCCCATCAGGCAACTAAGATCCCATAAGCCTTGCAGTGTGGTCAAAACTTAAAAGGACAAATAATACTAAGTATTGGTGAGGATGTAGAGAAACCGCAACCCTCATACAACGTTTACGAGAATGTTAAATGGTGCAGCTGCTTTCAGAGCAGTTTGGCAAGGTTATGACCAAGCTATTTCATCCACACCTAGAGATATATACACCAGAGCAATGTTCACTCAAAAACTGCCCAAATGTTCACAGTAGCATTATTCATAATATCTAAAAAGTAGAAACAGTCCAAAAGTCTATCAACTGGTGATGGCATATCTACACAATAGAATATTTCTCAGCCATTACAAAAAAAAGAAGCACTGAGTCAGACTACAACATGGATGAACCTTGAAAACATTTATGCAAAATGAAAGAAGTTAGACACAAAGAGCTTACAATATATCATACAATTACATTTATATGAAATGTCCAGAATAGGTAAATCCATAGACACAGAAAATAGATTAGTCGTTGGTTGCTAGGGGATGAAGGAACGGAGGACCAGAAGAGTGACTGCTAATTGGTACAGAGCTTCTTTGGGGGATGTTGAGAATGTTCTAAAATTAGATGGTGGTTATAGTTGCACAGCTGTGAATAATAAGGCCACTAAACTGTACACTTTATGAGGGTGGATTTTATGAGGATGGTATGTGAATTCTATTTCAATTTCTTTAAAAAAGCTACCATTCCCTCAAAATGCCATTTATGTGAGGTAAGGGCACATAGACTCTCTTGACCCTAGAGAGTCAAGACTGTAATTTACTTAATACTGACATACACACATTTAAGATAAAGTGCAGAAACTTAAGAAGTGACACTGAGATAAGTTTAACTAAAAACTTAATCCAATTACCTATGTACATGAGAGAGGTCAGGGGATACCGCAAGCCAAGTGCCTCTTCTGTAAAGGAATCAACAAAGTCCTCCAGCATATGAAGCCCAAAGTCTCTGCCTCGATATTTCTTTCTTACAAACATTGTATCCAGAACTGGCAGTTGGTAGCTTTGGGTAAGAAACGAGGCACATGTGCTTCCTGCAGTCATAAAACAGAAATCCAACAATTTTTCACATTTAAAAGACCATGTAGGTACATATATTTAGAGAACATGAGTTAAGGTTGAAATTGGTTATTTTTTCTTATATCACAAATGTTAAATAAGTGCATAAATTTTACAATATAAAACGCTTTCCAGCTATTACATATCATAATGTATACCTGAGATGATGAGGAGAAATACGTATTTTACAGCTGCCAAAACTATCTCA
Organism: Oryx dammah; assembly: GCF_014754425.2. Taxonomy (NCBI): domain Eukaryota; kingdom Metazoa; phylum Chordata; class Mammalia; order Artiodactyla; family Bovidae; genus Oryx; species Oryx dammah. The sequence continues at coordinate 64,483,002 of NW_024070204.1, forward strand.
TGCAAATTAACTGTTACCATTTGATGCACTGTATGCTTGAATAAATACCTCTGTCCATAGACCTGTACAATTTTAAAGCTCATCAACTATTAAAATTTCAAATTTTAAGAGTATTTGGTGATTGCATAAGTACACCAAGTATCTAATTCCAACCTTCAGTTCAGTTTAGTTCAGTCACTCAGTCGTGTCCGACTCTTTGCAACCCCATGAATCGCAGCACGCCAGGCCTCCCTGTCCATCACCAACTCCCAGAGTTCACTCAGACTCACGTCCATCGAGTCAGTGATGCCATCCAGCCATCTCATCCTCTGTCGTCCCCTTCTCCTGCCCCCAAACCCTCCCAGCATCAGAGTCTTTTCCAATGAGTCAGCTCTTCGCATGAGGTAGCCAAAGTATTGGAGTTTCAGCTTCAACATCAGTCCTTCCAAAGAAATCCCAGGGCTGATCTCCTTCAGAATGGATTGGTTGAATCTCCTTGCAGTCCAAGGGACTCTCAAGAGTCTTCTCCAACACCACAGTTCAAAAGCATCAATTCATCTTTTCCCTTTACTTTTGCCCTAGTGAGTACAGTTTCATTTCTACCTACTTAATGACGACAAAGAAGTGAATTAGTTCTCCAAATTTTTCAGGACTATGGATTAGGACTAAATGGAAACATTGATTTTAGAAACGGCTAAGTCAGCAATCTTTCCTTTGTGAATACACTTTTTAAAATATCCTGTACATTTAAGGTTTAATAGGAGAAATGTTTGTAGTAGTAACTAAACATGCCTCCCCTTATTATATCACAGAGCTACACTGATTTGTCTTTTAAGAACCCTGATTTGGGTTTTGACCCTTCAAGTAGATGTATAAGCTTCTATAATGTACCTTAAGACAGTTTATAAGTAGAGGACCTCATGGTGGAGTATCCTACTTTCTAAGTTAGCTATCAGTCAGTATTCTACTCTTTTAGTACTTCAAGTAAAACAATTATTCTCAGTTATATTATTCACATGATTTTGGATACTTATAATAATGTAGTTCAAGAAAGAAACAAAATTTCAGGCAACAAACCTTTCACAAATTAACTTTTACCAATCATATCATTTGATGAGATGGTCAATACAGCAAGGCTTTTTAAGTTCAACCAAATAATGAATTACTTATTATTAAAATGGAGAACTTCAATAACTTTTTGCAATAATCTCTGTAAGAGGGCATGACAACCCACTCCGGGATTCTTGCCTGGAGAAGAGAGAAGCCTGGTGGGCTATACAGTCCATGGGGTCACAAAGAGTCAGACACAACTGAGCGACTAAGCACACACACACATTAAGACAACTAATTTAAATTTAAAATAGGAAACACACATTGTTATATACTTAGTTCTTAACCACTGATGTTCAGTTAGGAAACTAATAAGGGTCAAAATGTCTTACATAGTGGCTGTAATTAACAATATTGCTTTATGTACATTAAATTTATTAAAAAGGTAGATCTCAGGCTTCCCAGATGGCTCAGTGATAAAGAATCCACCTGCCAGTGCAGGAGCCACGGGAGGCTCGGGTTTGATACTTGGGTAGGGAAGATCTCCCGGAGGAGGAAAGAGCAACCCACTCAGTACATGGAGCAGAAAAGAGCTGGACAGAACTGAGTACACACACCAAATTTTTTTTTTAAAAGGTAGATCTTAAGCATTAGCACCTCAAAAAAAGAAAGGAAGAGGGCTTCTTTGGTGGCTCAGTTGTAAATATGTACATGTAAAACCCAATGCAGGCAGCAGGGGTTTGACCCCTGGTCCAGGAAGATCTCACGTGCCATGGAGCAGCTAAGCCCGTGTGCCACAGCTATAGAGCTTGTGCTCCGGAGCCCGGGAGCCACAGCTACTTAACCCTGAGCACCCGAGAGCCCATGCTCTGCAACAAGGGAAGCCACGCAATGAGAAGCCTGCACCCCACAACCAGAGAGCACCCTGCTCACTGCAACCGGAGGAAACCCTGTGTACAACAAAGGCACAACACAGACAAAAGTAAATGAAATTATACACACACATACACACACACACATTATATATATAAAAGAAAAGGAAGAAAGAAAATGGCAACCATGTTAGGCAATTAATATACTGATTACGGTGAATATTTTGCAATGTGTATCAAATCACAACTTCAATTTATCAATTATACTCAATAAATCCAAAATAACTACATAAAATTTTTATTAGTCTAACAGGTAGCCTCACCAACAAGCTACTGTGACTAGCTTTTTTAATGCCTTAAAATTAGGGTTCTCTCATAGTAACTGCTAGAAGTGATAAATCAGAGACATTACTTTAAAAGTAACATTAATTCAAAGGACAAAGCAAACATGAGAAGAGAATCCTATCTAGTTCTTAATAATGTCTGAAGATCTATTGCTTTTACTGTTGTGCATGCCGCAGAATACCAAATATAGGAAGTTAATTTCCCACAAATTGATTTTTTTCTATTTTTACACAAACATTCCTTTAAATAGAGAAAAGGTAGAGTCTAGCATCTAATAGTGTTAACAAGGTCAATTTATGGAACTAACAGTTTTCACAAAGTCTAAAGTTCTACTTACTCACCATGTACATATTCATTTCAAAAAACCATGTTAATTCTCTTTTTGTGACTATACCTTAAATTCTTATTTTTATATTTCTATCAGGTTCTACCCAGATATAAGAGAAATCAAATAAAGGGCAGAAAAACTTCCCAAGTTACCAGAGATTCTTCAGACACATCAACAGCACAAGTACTTAGTAATTAGTGAAAAAAAAAAAAAACCTACAACCTTAGATGAACTTTTCATTAAAAATCTACTAGCTGAAATTTAATTTAGCACTGCACAAGAGGCAGCTTGGATATTTACACTCCTCAGAGCTTCACCTTTGGCCACAATTTTTTTCTATATACTATCTCTGAGTAATCTCACCTACTCTCAAGGTTTCTACTATTTATCCAAATGCTTATGATCACAATCTTTTATTTCTGTAATACATGAAACTTACTCCAAGATGAATGGAAGAGCTTATATAAATGTAAATACAACAAAAAACACACAGTCATCTCCAAATACAGAGAAAAAGCATTAGACAAAATCCAGCACATTCATGAGAAAAATACTCAAGGTCTTCAGTCTGATAAAGGGATCTATGAAAAACCTCGCAGCTAATAAAAATCACACTTAATGGTGAAAGACCAGATATTTTCCCCTAAGATCAAGAACAAGATAAAAATATTAATTCTCACCACTTTTATTCAATATCTTAAGTAGGTTCTAGCTGGGCAATTAGGTAAGAAAAGGAAATGAAAAGCACCTAGAAAGAAAGAAAGAAAACCTTCTTGTATACAGACCTTAAGATTTTCATCTTAAGAAATTCACTAAAAAATTATTAAAACTGATAGTTTTTAAGTTCAGCAAGATTATAGGATATAAGATCAATATACAAAAATCAATTAAGGACTTCCCTGGCAGTCCAGTGGTTAACAGCTCGGGCATCCACTACAGGGGGCGTGGGTTTGACCCCTGGTTGGGGAACTAGGATCTAGACCCTCAAGTGCCTTGCAGAGTGGCCAAAAAAAAATTCAATTGTATTCCTAGACACCAGGAATGAACAATCTTTAAATGAAATTAAGAAAACAATTCCACTAACAAGAGCATCACCAAATAATAAAAAACACAGGAATAAATTTGGCAAGAGTACAAAACTGAAAACTACAAACATTTAATAGCAATTAGGGACCTCCCTGGTGGTCCAGGGGTTAAGAATTTGCCTGGCAATGCAGAGGACACAGGTTCCATCCCTGGTTAGGTAACATACCACATGCCACAGAGCAACTAGGGCCATATGCCGCAACTGCTGAAGCCCGTGCACTCTAGAATCCCTGCTCTGCAACGAGAAGCCTGCACACCACGACTAGAGAGTAGCCCCCGCTCACCTCAACTAGAGAAAGCCCGTGCAAAGCAACGAAGAGCCCCTGGGATACAGTGAAGACCCATCACAGCCAAAACGAAGTAATTAATTTTTCAAAAAACCAAAGGAATCAAAGAACAGTTAAATAACTGGAAAGACATCCCATTGTTCATGATTCAGAAGACAACATTGTTAGGATTGTCAACACACCCCAAACTGACCTATAAGTTCAAAATTCCAGCTGGATTTTTTGCAGAGATTGACAAAGTAATCCTAAAACTCATATGGAAATGCAAAAAAACACAAATGACCCAAATAATCTTAACAAAGAACAAAGTTGGAAGACTTCCAATTTAAAGACTTCCTATTTTAAAAGTTACAAAGCTACAGTAATCAAGCCAGTGTGGTACTGGCACAAGAATAAATAGCAATCAACAGAACAGAAGTTCCAGAAACAAAACCTCTTATTTTTGGTCAACTGATTTTTGACAGGAGTCCCAAGGCATTTCAATGGAAACAGAACAGTCTTTTTAAAATGAATGGGGGTGGGGCAACTGGATATCCACATATGCAAAAGAATGATGTTGGGCCCCACTCCCCTTTTTTAGACCTCATACAAAAATTAACTGCAAATAGAACATAAAATCTTAGCATAAAACACAGCAGTAAATCTTCATCATCTTAGGTCAGGAAAAGTCTTCTTAGCTATAACACCAAAAGCAAAAGTGACACATGCAAAGATAACTGGACTTTATAAAAACTAGTGCTTCAAAGGACATCAACCAGAAAGTAAAAAGACAAGCCACAAAATGAGAAAAAGTCCTTTCAAATTATGTATTCGATACAGGACTTCTATCTAGAATATATGAAAACTGCTTACAAGTCACTAATAAAAAGACGAATAAAACCCAACTTAAAAATGAGCTAAGGATTTAACAGACATTTCCCCAAAGACATACAAATGGCCAACAGGTATATAAAACATGTTCAATGTCTCAAATCATCAGGGTACAGCAACTCAAATGAAGTATCACCTCATACGTGTCAGGATTGCTACCAGCAAAACAAAAGACAATAAATGCTAACAAGGATATGGAAAACTGGAACCCTTGTATACTATTAATGGGAATACAAAATGGTGTAGCCACTATGAAAAAAAGCACAGAGGTTCCTCAAAGTATTAAACATAGAACTATCACAGATCCAGCAACCCCACTCCTGGGTATATATCCAAAACAATGGAAATCAGTATCTCAAAGAGATAAGTAATTCAGTGTTCACTGCAGCATTATTAACAATAGCCAAGATGTGGTAACAACCTAAAGACCCACTGATGAATGAACGGATAAAGAAAATAAGGAGTGGGGGTGGGGGTGTGTACAGGATACACACAAACAGCTTCAGAAAAATGTACATTTGCAACATACAACATGGATGAACCTTGAGGACATTACGCTAGGCGAAGTCAGTCAGCCACAGGGCAAACACTGCATGATTCCAATTACATGAGACATCTTATAACAGTCAAATTCCTAGCAGAGAGCAGAACAACGGGTGTCAAGGGCAGAGTGATGGAAAACTGGGCAGTTGTCAATGGGTTTAAAGTTTCAGTAAAGCCAAGTTCTAGAGACGTGCTATATACAACACAACATCTGTGGTCAACAGTACTGTAATCTGTAGTTAAAAATCTGTGAAGACAGTAGATCTTCTGTTAAGTGTTCCGACCACAATAAAATAAGATTAGAAAACATATTTTAAGATAAATAATCTAGACAGAAAGGAGATTAGTGGCTTCCAGGAATTCTAAGATAAAGAAAATGAGGAGTGACAGCTAAAGGGTACAGGAATTCTTGAGGTGATGAAGATATTTTTGAATTAGACAGTACTGGTGGTTGCACGACTCTGTGAACATACTGAAAATCACTTAAGGGTAAACTTGATGATATGTGAATTATAATAGGATGGACCTCAAAATAATCATACTGAAAGAACCCAGACCAAAAAAAAAAAAATGTACTATATGATTCCAATTTATAAAAATCTAGAAAGCAGGCTAATATACAATAATAGAGAGCAGATAAGTGTTTCCTTGGGGACAAACTGAGGAAGGAAGGATGGTTACAAATAGGCACAAAGAAACTTTTGGGAATAAGAGATCTGTTTACTATCTTGATTGTAGTGATAGTATCACAGCTATATACATAAGTCAAAACATAACAAAGTGTAAAATTTCAACATGGTTAACTTTTTGTAAGTTAGTTATACCACAATAAAGTGAGAAGGGTAAAAAAAAAAAAAAAAAGACAACTCAATTTAAAAATGGGTAAAGGATTTGAACACATAGCCCAAAGAAGACACAATAATGGCCAAAACGCATGTGAAAAGACGCTCAACATCCTTAGCCATTTAGCAAATGTGACTCAAAATGACAATGCCATGCCACTTCACACCTACCAGATTGGCTATAGTCAAGAAGACAGATAAAAAGAGATAGTAATACCAGACCAACTTACCAGCCTCCTGAGAAACCTGTAGGCAGGTCAAGAAGCAACAGTTAGAATCAGACATGGAACAACAGACTGGTTCCAAATTGAGAAAGGAGTATGTCAAGGCTGTATATTGTCACCCTGCTTATTTAACTTCTATGCAGCGTACATCATGAGAAATGCCAGGCTGGATAAAGCACAAGCTGGAATAAAGATTGCTGGGAGAAATATCAGTAACCTCAGATATGCAGATGACACCAGCTTATGGGAGAAAGTGAAGAGGAACTAAAAGAGCTTCTTGATGTGGGTCAAAGAGGAGAGTGAAAAAGCTGGTTTAAAACCCAACATTCAAAAAACTAAGATCATGGCATCGGGTCCTATCACTTCACAGCAAATAGACGGGGCAACAACGGAAACAGTGACAGATTTTGTTTCCTTGGACTCCAAAATCACTGCAGACAGTGACCACAGCCATGTAATTAAAAGACGCCTGATCCTTGAAGAAGAGCTATGACAAACCTGTTGCTGCTGCTGCTGCTAAGTCGCTTCAGTCGTGTCCGACTCTGTGCCACCCCATAGACAGCAGCCCACCAGGCTCCCCCGTCCCTGGGATTCTCCAAGCAAGAACACTGGAGTGGGTTGCCATTTCCTTCTCCAATGCATGAAAGTGAAAAGTGAAAGTGAAGTCACTGAGTTGTGTCCAACTCTCAGCAACCCCATGGACTACAGCACACCAGGCTCCTTCGTCCATGGGATTTTCCAGACAAGAGTACTGGAGTGGGGTGCCATTGCCTTCTCCATGACAAACCTAGACAGTATTAAAAAGCAGAGACATTACTTTGCAGACAAAGGTCTGCATATTCAAAGCTATGGTTTTTCCAGCAGTCATGTATGGATGTGAGAGTTGGACCATAAAGAAGGCTGAGCATCGAAGAATTGATGCTTTCAAACTGTGGTGTTGGAGAAGACTGCTGAGAGTCTCCTGGACTGCAAGGAGATCAAACCAGTCAATCAACACTAGAAATCAAACCAGGAAATCAACCTTGAGTATTCATTGGAAGAACTGATGCTGAAGCTCCATATCTTGGCCACCTGATACAAAGAGCCAACTCACTAGAAAAGACCCTGATGCTGGGAAAGATTGAAGACAGGAGAAGGAAGAGGCGATGGAGGACAAGATTGCCGCATGGTATTACTGACTCAATGGATACGAGTTTGAGCAAGCTCCAGGAGATGGTGAAGGGCAGGGAAGCCTGGTGTGCTGTAGGCCATGGGGTCAGAAACAGTGAGGCCCGACAGAGCCACTGAACAATGACAATGGGTAAATTGTATGGTATGTAAATGAACCTTAATAAAGCTTAAAAATGTAAATGGAACAACAAATTTGTACATGTGACTCTAATAAACTGTTTATAATCAGATTTTTTATATATTCCCCAAACCTGCTCCTTCTCCTATTTTCTAATTTTTCAGTAAATCTCATCATCATTCTACCAGGGGCTCAGAGCAAAACCTGAGATCTCATCCTTGACTTTTCCTTCACAGCCTACACATAATCCATTAGAAATACTGCAGCAATGATGCCATAATTTATCTTAATTATGAGGACTTCTACCCCTTACTTCACCTCTCACCAGAGTTTTCTGCAACCACCTCTTAACTAACTTCACTCTTAACCCTGCCATCTCTCCTTCTGGTTTTCCACACAACACAGCTACTTTTATAGAAGACTAACCAGATTGTGTTACTTCCATGCTCAAAATCCTCCACCAGATTCCTATCACCCAGAGTGAAATTCAGACCTCTAAAAACCTCTTCTCTTGAAACTTCAAGAAAGTTCTTCCCTCATTGTTCCCTCACTACCTTCAGAGATGCTTGCCCTGACTAGTCTATTTAATAGTGCCTCTATTTTAAGTAGTACCCACCCCCAACACACACTATTCTTTTAATCTAGTTTTTCTTCATAGCACCTGAGAGCATATCATCTATTTGTCTATCCATTGCTATCTCCTCCTCTTAAATGTATGTTCCATGAGAATAGAGTTTGCAAACATTTTATTACTATCTCTCAATTTCTGCTTCTTGCTCTTTCGCCTATTCGCCCTCTTCCCCTCCCCTTCTTCTCCTTCCCTATCAATAACAAATACAAATAACTTCTGAGTAAATGAATAAATGTTCACAATATCATTCAGGATCTATGCATCAAATTCAAGAACAGCTATTCTGTCACAATTGAATGACTCCCTTTTCATGGCATCACCATTTCCTCTTTGTCTAACCGGGAATTTGTCTCTTCTCACCTTCATAAAACCTGGCTTAAAACCTTATGAAGCCATCAGTGTGTGATTGTCTCCACAGACACACAGCATAAAGTGAATCCTAAAGAAATAATGCTACTAGATATCTTTACTGGAGAAGGCAATGGCACCCCACTCCAGTACTCTTGCCTGGAAAATCCCATGGATGGAGGAGCCTGGTGGGCTGCAGTCCATGGGGTTGCGAAGTCGGACATGACTGAGCGACTTCACTTTGACTTTTCACTTTCAGGCATTGGAGAAGGAAATGGCAACCCACTCCAGTGTTCTTGCCTGGAGAATCCCAGGGATCAGAGAGCCTGGTGGGCTGCCATCTATGGGGGTGCACAGGGTCGGACACGACTGAAGCAACTTAGCAGTAGCAGCAGCAAATATCTTTACATGAGACCTCGCCATATACTACTAGAGAAGTATTCTCATCACAGTCTTCATGCTTTATAAATAAGTTAAGGTAACGTGAGCTGTTACAATAAACCGAATCTGGAAAGCTCAACATTAAAGAGTTTCGTTTTTAAATAACAATGCCACACGGTTGTTTCCGGGTAGTGGATGGCTTTCTGATTCACAACCCTTCAGTTACCTATTGCTGACTCACAAACCATCCCCAAATGTACGGGCTTAAAACAAAATCTGTAATTTCGTTACTTATCACAACTCTCATACAGTATTAGGTGGGCCACTGGCACAGCCAAAGGTCCAAATGCCTCTATTCCCACAGCAGCAGGAATCGCAGCTGGGCTTGCCTCCCAGCCGGGCACCTCACTTCAATGTAGTTAAAGACCTTGACGCTGGCAAAGACAGAGGGCAGGAGGAGAAGGGGACAACAGAGGATGAGATGGTTGGATGGCATCAAAGACTCACTGGACATGAATTTGAGCAAGCTCCGGGAGATGGTAAAGGACAGGGAAGCCTGCAGCCCATGGGGTCGCAAAGAGTCAGACATGACTGAGCAACTGAACAACAACAATATGTACTATCAAAAGTTATTATTTTATATCACATTTTGTTATTCCTCAAAAAATCTTGAAACAGAAGGGCCAGAAATCTAAATTTTAGTGAAGAGAAAGTGAATGACCTGTCTAAAAAAGGAGGTAAGATCATAGCTATAGCTCTGAGTAAAAAGAAGTTAGAAAGTTGTAACAAAAGCTAATAGCAAATGAAGAGAGGGAAAAACACTTCCACTAAATATTATTTCAAATGTAAAGTTCAAAAACCAAAAATACATCTCCTAATATCGATCATAAATAAATTCCTTTGGAAGCAAGTTAACAAACTGATTTTAAAGGTGTTGATTAGATTGTGCTTCCCTCATAGCCTTCTTAGGTTTTTCCAAAACACAAGTCTTCAAATTGGATCAAGGAGATTTACAGTTGAAGCCAAATAAGAAGCATTTCCAAAATAACACTTGTCTTCAAATTTTTTCCTGTCTACACTAAAATGTGACATCTGATTTATACACATTTACTATCTTTTATCTTTCTTGGCATAGGACAGTTAACAAAACTTTCACTGAATTAACAAGTGGTTTTATTTTTCATGCCTGTATGAGATTTTTCTCCCGAGCAGTTTTCTAGTTAGTATAGCCCTTTTAATAGGTGGACCTGATCGTCACAGACCCTGTGAGATTTAGAAACTTCACCTAGTTTTGTGGTAGACACCGATCAGACTCTGGGAATAGTCCTTTTGATAGTGCTCATTTCAACTCCCCATCAAAGTTTCACATACACACTGACAGCACCCAACAGTCCTCTAAGACTTGTTGGGGAAAACACACAGAGACACAGACACAGACACACACAATCCATCCCCCAGAAACAAGCACTTTCATCTTTTTCAGTATTTAAAGTTATTTTCAGTTATTATATACCTATATAATATATATTATATATATTGGAAGGAATGATGCTAAAGCTGAAACTCTAGTACTTTGGCCACCTCATGTGAAGAGTTGAGTCATTGGAAAAGACTCTGATGCTGGGAGGGATGGGGGCAGGAGGAGAAGGGGACGACAGAGGATGAGATGGCTGGATGGCATCACCGACTCGATGGATGTGAGTTTGAGTGAACTCCGGGAGTTGGTGATGGACAGGGAGGCCTGGCATGTTGCGATTCATGGGGTCACAAAGAGTCGGACACGACTGAGCGACTGAACTAAACTGAACATTATATATATTATATATATATATAATAGTATTTCCAGTTATTCTAAATAACTTACTACTTCTTGATTTTTCCATTTTAGGCATGATACTGACTTCCCAGTATAGAAGATGAGAATTAACTTTTATATATTAACACATTCACACACCCTACTCCCAACACAGCAGTGACAGAATGAAATGGTTAAGATAGCATCATCAACTCAATGGACATGAATCTGAGCAAACTCCAGGAGATAGTGAAGGACAAAGGAGCCTGACATGCTGCAGTCCACGGGGTTGCAAAGAGTCAGACACGACTTAGGGGCTGAACAACAACAATTCCCACTATACCATAACCACACATCCTATACAGGCCTTGTCCTATTACCTCAATATAGTAATATATCATTTTCGCTAGACCAATCTTCAGCAATTACATTATGCATACACACACACATACACTTTTGATAACTGAGCCATGTGGTATATCAGGATTGTTTTTCCATCCCGCATTGCTTTTTGATACACCTTAACAGTGGTTTATCACTCATTAATTAGTGTTTACTTCTAACTTATCCCTCAAGAAAGTCTCCCTTAACTTTATAAAACTCATCTTGATAAATGCAAACACATCAGGTATTCCGTATTTTTGAATCAATGACCCAGAGTTTCCTAACCTACTACAACCTAGATAAGTCAATCTCTAGAAAAGTGCTATCCAAAAGAACTTTCTGCAATGATGGAAATGTTCTGTATCTCTTCTCTTCAGTGTGGTAGCCACATGCAGTTATGGGACACTTACACTGTGGCTAGTATGACTGAGAAACAATTTTCAGTTTTATTTCATCTTAACTAATTTCCATTTAAATAGCTACATAAAGCTAATGGCTACCAATCGGGACAGAGAAGCCCCAGAGTGATCAGAGCTGTGATTTGGGGATATTTCTCTCCTTCATTTCCTAATCTCTTTCTTGATTTCCTTATTTTAACAGAGCATAAATTCTAGCTTCCTGAAAAACGATGCATGAGAGATTAAAAAATTTTTTTTAATTAACTATGTAGAAATTTCCTTCTCTCTCATTTATAATCTGGGTATAGAATTATAATGAAAATCACTCTTGAGAGTCCCTTGGACTGCAAGGAGGTCCAACCAGTCCATCCTAAAGGAGATCAGTCCTGGGTGTTCATTGGAAGACCTGATGCTAAAGCTGAAACTCCAATACTTTGGCCACCTCATGCGAAGAGTTGACTCACTGGAAAAAACCCTGATGCTGGGAGGGATTGGGGGCAGGAGGAGAAGGGGACGACAGAGGATGAGATGGCTGGATAGCATCACTGACTCGATGGACCTAAGTCTGAGTGAACTCTGGGAGTTGGTGATGGACAAGGAGGCCTAGTGTGCTGCGATTCATGGGGTCGCAAAGAGTCGGACATGACTGAGCAACTGAACTGAACTGAACCATTAAATAATTTTGAAATACATAACATGTATTCACACACCTTTGGTAACATTTAAAATTTCCATCATAAGTTTCAATTATAAAGACTATAATTTTTAGCAAGACTTCCCTCGCAGCTCAGATGGTAAAGCATCTGCCTACAGTGAGGAAGACCTGAGTTTGATCCCTGGGTTGGGAAGATCCTATGGAGAAGGAAGTGGCAACCCACTCCAGTACTCTTGCCTGTAAAATCCCATGGACAAGAAAAGCCTGGTAGGCTACGGTCCATGGGGTCACAAAGAATCAGACACAACTGGGCGACTTCACTTTTAACAACTATTTATCTTAAAAATAATTTCAGACTTAGCAAAAAGTTTCAAAAATATGCAGAGTTACCACACACCCTTCATCCAAATGCTCCTAATGTTAACATAGCCAGAATACTATTATTAAAACCAGGACTTCAACACTGATAAAAGACTATCAGCAAAACTGCAGACCTTACCAGTTTGTCTACTAATACCCTTTTTCTGTTTCAGAATCCAATCCCAGACTCCATATGGTATTTAGTTTCATGTCTCCTAAACTCTGGTCTTTGACACTTCCTCCACCTTTCCTTGTCTTTCATCATCTTGATACTTTTGGAGGTTACTGATCAGTTACTTTGTAAAATAACCTCCAATTTGGCTTTATCTAATGTTTTCTCATAATAAAATTGAGATTATGCATTTGGGGCAAAAATAGTACAGAAAAGATGTGATGTCCTTCTCAGTATACCATACTGGGGTCTCTAATAGTGATGTGTTTTATTCTTGGTAATGTTAACCATAACCTATTAACTAACATGGTATCTGCCAGGATTCTCTATATAAATTTACTATGTTTCCTTTTCAGTTTCTGGTCTTAGGGCATGTGGGGGATCTTAGTTCCCTGAGCAGGTAATGAACCCACTGTCCCCTGTAAAGTGTGGAGTCTCAACCACTGGACTGCCAGGGAAGTCGCCCCATCCCTTCTCAAACAAACAATATTGATTAAAGAAAAAAACTATATCACTAGTCTTTTAAATGTATCAAATGGGCCCTAAAAACTATTATCAATTTGATTTGATAACTGTCATCATACACTGAACAAACTGTTCCTTACTACGGAACTAACTATTAACAGTAAAAACGTTTACATCATTCCTCTCCACCCTGCCTTCTATTCTATTTATTCTACACACTGTTATCTTGATGTAGTATATTTTTATGTTTAGGTTATATATTGATTACCTAATCATTCCCCTCTGTAAATACATATCTGTATATAAATACAAATTTTTTTAAATACAAATTTTTAAAATTCCTTGTGACCATAAGGTTCTAAGTACCAACTGAAAAGTAACTGAGTTTTCCTTAAAATTAATATTAGTATATGATGGATCAAAACACAAGTATATTATACATTTGGAAAATTATTCAGCAAAAAATAAAATTTTATTGAAAATATCTCTCTTAATGAAATATATGGAGCTTACCTTTTTCTTTTCAGTTTATGAGTCCATGAACAAATATTACATACTACCAAAACACAACAAGCATTAATTCTGTTCCTTTTATTTTTATAGATAAAATGCTTAATAACCATAGGAGGGACCAGAAAATCTTATTACAGTGATGTTGCTCAACTCCGCAAGCTCCCTTTAGTGTTATGTATCAGATATTATACAGTGATCTGTTAAAAACTATTTTTAATGATCTGACATCTACCTAACCCAAAAGATAAACAAACTGTAAATCCCTCATGATAATTTATTTCAGGCCCCCCAAAATTATATATTTTCTTGAGCTTCATTTCCTATAATTAGATTTGACCTCATAAACAGTCTCCTCTTATATATCAAGATAATTTTTATGTTCCTACTAATAACCCTATATACTGATTTGCATTTTATTTAAAAAATCATAAATAATAAGTAATAATCACAGACTTTTATTCAACTGCAAATGTATTTAATAAAGACTATCTTTTTGCTACTGGTACAGTTTTTTTCTGCTACATATCAATACATTAAGAACATTTCTATCACAAAGTGTTTCAGTTTTTGTCCTGGGCAATTTTTTACAATCATGGGTTTCCTTTGTAGAAAACTACTTCCAGACTGAATTAGATGGTTACAGGTTCAAAGGCTAGCGTAAGCACATCTAAGTTCACTGTTCTCTGGCTGACGAGAGCCAGAGCTTAAAGTGGAAAAAGACAAATAAACAGGCCGTAAGGCAGTTAGCAGGGAAGAATGGAAGGTGCTAAGAGGGGCAGACAAGTAGCCCTTGGAAGCCGAAGCATATAAACCTGAGTTAAATGCCAGAAACAGAAAACAGAAGCCAGGTTCCAAAGGAGAGGAGGAGCCCCAAAGCAGAGGAGTAGCCCTGAACACACATCAAAGAGGGCCCAACGCCTGGAATCAAGTCCCGACCAGAAACACTGAGAGGGGAGTGCTGTGCCCGGTACTAACTGTGTGTCTTTCATCTAGAGATGCTCTACATGAAAAAGCATACACTCTCATGTACTTCAAATATCTATAATCTAGTTTCAAGTAGGAAACCCTACTGTAGCCAGTATGAGCAGCAACAAGCCTCTAATTCCCATAGGAATTATCTTGTATAAAATAAAGCATATAGTAACTGAACCATACTCCAGCCCCAAATGTATGAAAACATTTTAAGCCAATAAAGTGATGTCTTTATGCAACGCAGCACTAGGCTTCCACTAAACAAACATCATTATTCTGCCTCTAAATGATGGTATCTTTCTGGAGTTACATAATTACTGGTTCTGCTTCAAATTTATACAAGAATAAAACAGCATACTAACGGAGACTTATTTACTACACCAAACCATTTAAAACTATAGATCACAGTTTTATCTATTCTTGAGAAAAAGTGACCTCCCTTTCATTGACTATGTATACTAATTCTCATCATAAATGTCCACTATTATATGAATAAGGCATAATTAGTCACAACTCTCCTTCAAGTCAGTAAGGAATTTGGTAAGATCTTTAGAGGGCATTTGATCACAAGAACTAAATCTGGCAAGTCTGAAATATAAAAAAGACAGAAAAATAATGTGAGCGTTCTCTGTGAAAGGTCTTTTGGCCTAGGTGCAGAGCAAGGCTGCCTTTGTTACACGGTGGTTGTCAGGTGTGGAGTAGGTACGCACATGGACTAAGCAGGTTTGATTTTTCTGGCTCCAGAAGCTCTAGGGAACTAAATGAACAGAACACACAGAGCAAGATGAAGCTGCTCTAGTCTTTCAGGAATAGGGTGTAGTTGGGTCCTGGGATCAGAAATTCAAACTTGACTAGATTAATGATGTCAAAGCTGCTTGGATTCTCTAAATATATTAAAGCACTTTGTTTTTCATGGAAATTAGCAAATCGGCCTTTAACCATTAGGCTGAATCAGCTAAAACTAGAAGAGAAAGGCTATGCATCTGGTCCACAGGTAGAGAGGGGCTTTGAAGAAAGTTGGTAATAGTGACAGTAACAGGAATCAAAGTAGAACAAGGACCTTTAAATAAAGGGAAGGAAATGAGAGGGAAAGAAGACAAATTTGAGCCTCAACATACAACTTTCTTCAAATATGTGGCGAAATTTTCCTTTCAAATGTTTATAATCTTTTTTTCAAGACTTTCCTAACAATCCTCACTTACATAGAATCAAAGCACTCACAAAAAATACTGAGTAAAATCATCTCAATTTGTACTTTAGATACTAATTTAAAAGGGACATTGATATGGGTGGGGTCCAGAAAGTGAGTTTACATAATAAATATTTTATTTAAATAACTTTTAAAGACTCACCTGTAGGCTTAACTGAATAAAACCCAATGGCCTCTCCTTTCTTCCACAGAATCTTAGCATAATCAGTACTGCTATGACACAGGAATGGGATCTCATTTCTCTCCATTTCCTGCTTTCTATAAATAATTCGATTCAGAACATACAGAACCACTCTCTCCCCAAGAGTTCTCACCTACAAAGAGAGTCAGACACCAGGCACAACGGTTATAATGCGCACCGACTGAGAGATGCAATTTACCTCACTCCCTGGTTCCGCATCTTGTACTGACATTCAAAGCATTCTGAATACATTCAAAATGACTTGTAAACCATTTTATTATCACAGAGATGAGACCAAGTCATTCACACCAATAACAATCCATTTCTATGGATACAAATTATGCATGAAGTAATGCTTCGCAGCAAAATTCTAAAATGGGCAAGCAGGTTTCCAATATACCAACGCCCAGCATCTCCACTTTAGCGGTCAGTGTTCTCTTCTGGCTTCCAACTGCCCAGATCCCAGGTCTTCCCAAACTCTAACTGCAGCCCCCAACATCTCTAGTGCGTCACCTCTTTCCACCCATTTCAGCCTACACACACACACAAAAAGTAAAGAAAATAAAAGGGACAAAAGCTTAGTGTTACCCTGAAGACTTTAAAAACAATCATCTCATTTGATGAGGAAAGCCATAATTATGCTCTTGGGAAAGGCATCTGTCTCATCCTTTCCAGGTAAAATGGTCATTTAACAGTCATGTGTTTGTTATGCAACTCTCAGGAATACCTGTCTCCCCGCGCGCACACACACACACACACCCCTCCACCAGACCAGATGGGCAATGACGGTGACACCAGGGCAGTCTGATGAAAACAAAACTTGGGTCAATCACAGAATGGAAACAGATCCTCACCTCCTACAGGCAGCGCTACACAGTCACAGGGACCCCCTCACCAACTGCCTGACACTGAACAGTGGGCTTTTCCCCACAGATATCTGTCACTGCTAAACACAAGAGTCTAGCCATGAAATCTACACGCCCGCCCCAACTTTCCTTAAAGAAAAACAAGAATGTCTAATTAGGGGAAGGGAGAGAAAAAAGCATTAGGCACACACACTACTACCAAAAACCTCCCTGGAAAGAGATTTCCAATACCAAACACCACCTGAAATGACCATGTTCACCAGCTTACAAGGTAACCCATGCCTTCCTTCAACAGCTCTGACCAGCATGAAATTCATCCTCACTTTGAGCTGAATGAAATCTCTTTTCCATAAACTATACTTTGCTTGATATTCTGGACCACAGAGTCTACAAATATTTGAAAACAGCCATTATATTCTCCTAAATTTCCTATCAAAGCTGAATGCAGAAAAAGACTAATCTAATATGATTTTGGGTACTCCTGCCATTCCAGTCTTATCCCTTGAAATGGCTTCAGATCCCTAATATCTCTCTGCATGTCAGCAGATACAGCTACTACAAATATAAACTGAAGATATTGATATGATAATGGGGCTTTTCTGTATAAACTTAAGGTCTTTATTAGCTTTCTTTCTTTCCTTGATTTTACTTCTAATTAACTAAAGCCCAATCTTTTTCATATGTGCTGCTGTTTTAGTTTGATCTTTATGGTACACAGTTAATTTTTTGAACTCATAGATATTATTTTACCTTTTTCACTAGTTTATTTTCATGTTAGATCCTTTTCTTTCTTAATTCTGCCTCTACAGATGAGTTCTCTCTTCCAGCACTGTGGCATAATAAGCATGCCAACTATGTCATCTTCTAAGTAACTGACAAAATGATGACGGGGACAGAAAAAAGACTAAGTTTTCCAGTATGCTACTGAGGACCTCCTCTCCACTACACTGTTTGGAACACTGAACGGACCACCCAAAACGGCCCTACTCATAAGCAAGTTTCCTGGTCAGTCTCTCCTAGAGACAGAGAACCTAAGCAACCACACAGAGAGAATAAGCTTTTTCCCACCCAAAAGGAAAAATCAGAACCTGAAGTTGATGTGGGTAACTCCAGATCAATTAAACCACAGGTTCTCATTCCTCCTCCCTCAATACTCAATCCCTACTCCCTCACATTAAAATCAAGGAAGCCCAATTTGTGTGTGTCAGTTTCACCATAACAATGGAACAATGAAAGGGTATAATATCACCAGGTATCCTAAAATGGAGAATAGCCCAGCAACTTCAAAAACTATCCCTGTTTATGGGAAACACATCGTGAAATGGTCTCTTAAGAAACACTTTTAAAACGACAGGGTCTTGTTACCTGCTTAAGCCCCTCTCTAGAAGGAACAGATGTTTTCACAATATCATCAATAGCCCACCACTGATCAGCAAGGTAAAGTGCCACAGCTAAAAGAGAATAAATGATGGTTAACATCGAAGTCTTAAAGTACATGATATTACTAATTTGTAGGTTTTTAAGGATACTCTTAAATATATGCATACTTTATAATACAGTGTGGCAGCCCCATTTATACTATCTTATTGTATTTCGCTCACTAAATATTTAACCAACTGAGAAATTTTATTTTCTTAAATTTACAGTTTGAAATAAGCTTTTCTTTTCCCCCCCCCAAATCCCTTCATGTAGCTATCTTTTAATAAATTTCTAATTGTTTGGGGGGGGGAATTCCTCAATTTATAAAGATTAAGCAAAATAGAGACCTGTGAGTGAGTCCTCAGGTGCAAAAAGAGCAAGAACTTTCTGGGTCTGATCTCCACCATAGAGAGGTACAAAGCCTACATTTGACAGGCTAATAGGAATCTGAAATGACAATTGATTAAACATTAGTGAAGAGCTGGTAAAGAAAATATCAAAAATACCATGTTTCTACCAAAAGTTTAAACATACATTAACACTAATTGCATAGTTTCTTTTCACAGAGGGTATTTCTAGCCTCCAGAGGAAAAAAAAAAAGACCAAATGAGATAGACTTTGCTTTTGCAGAAATTTTATTAACTTGGTAGAAAAATGAAAGTATTTCAATAAATATCACTGTGCTCTAGCTATGCATCTGAATAAAAACAAAACATGATATGCTCTATAAAATGATTTAAAAATTTTTATCATCTGTTATTTAGATCATTTGAGGAAGAAAAAAATTTCATTTTCTAGTAGAAGACACTAGGGTATTTTTCCCCTGAGATATATACAATACTTTAAATCTTTTCTGCCTTCAATGAATGAAAGCTGCTCAGTCGTATCTGACTCTTTGTGACCCCATGGACTGTGGACTGCCAGGCTTCTGTGTCCATGGAATTCTCCAGGCAAGAATACTGGAGTGGGTATTCCCTTCTCCAGAGTATATTCCCAACCCAGGGATTGAACCCGGGTCTCCTGCATTGCAGTCAGATTCTTTACAATCTGGAATGCTAATTCCCTATTTATACATAATATTGCCTTTCAAAGAACTGTAAAATACTGATGTTGGAAGAAGCTAAGAATTTGTTAAATAAACATCATTTGCCAAAAGAAAAACCTGAGGCCCAAAGAGGTTACAGAATTTGCCTGTCATCAAATTCACATCAGAATTCTAATAATTTTATGCTTAATGATCTATCAAAATATAGTCAGAAATTTTAATATTTTGGGAAAAGGAAGGTCTGTGACACAAAAAAGTGTAATGTAATGTTTTGCTCAATTTTTTGTTTCGTTTTTTAATTAACTTTTTTTTGCTGATTTTTATAAAAAATGTTTGTAAAACAATTTCCAAATCTAAAGTAGATTTAATTGGGTTAGCTCAAATATGGCTAACCAGTCATTTGATCATGCTGCTGTACTAACAAATGAATATTTATCCATTTTACTGAGAAGTCTTCTGATAAAATTTTCAAAGGTCATTAGTTAACACTTTAAAAGATAATAAAAGGATACTGACTTCATTGTAAACTCAGTGGAAAAGATTGATAAAAATCACAGCAGGATGCCTTACCGTAATATTGAGAAGAGAAAAACATTCTGGATTTTCAGGGTCCCCACACCTCAGATCTGACATGTAATCTTCAGCAGAATTTTCCAGTTCCTCATGACTGCAATTATCCAACATATCCACAGGGAATGCCATCCTCTTTAACAAACAACATGGGACAAAATGTTTCAGAGTATGAAATACTGTTTTCTAAAAAAAAAAAAGAAATGCTATCTTCCTGTACTGAGAAAACTTTTTATTGTAATAGCACAGCATTTTATTGTAAGGAGACTTCTTTTTTACTATGCCAAGAAAGACTACAACTTGAGCCTGCTGATTTAAATGTACATCAAAAAGAAAACTTAAACACTCATATTAAAAATAAGCAATGAAATAAGAATGCCCATGCACCTTTGGTTAATTAATTTATGACAAAGGAGATAAGCATATACAATGGACAAAAGACGGTCTCTTCAATAAGCAATGCTGGAAAAACTGGATAACTACATGCAAAAGAATGAAATTAGAACATTTTCTTACACCATTTAAAACATTTTTTATACCATTTACAAAAATAAACTCCAAATGGATTAAAGACCTAAACTTAAGACCAGAAACCATAACAGTCCTAGAAGAGAACATAGGTACAATACGCTTTGACATAGAGCACAGCAATACTTTTCTGGATCTGTCTAGAGTGCAAAGGAAACAAAAGCAAAAACAAACAAATGGTACCTAATTACACTGAAAAGCTTTTGCACAGCAAAGGAAATCATCAATAAAATAAACAATCTACTGAATAGGAGGAAATATTTGTAAATGTGATATGACCAATAAGGGATTAATATCCAAAATATCTAAACAGCTCATACAACTCAATGTCAAAAAAAACAAACCAGTTAAAACACAAGCAGAAGACCTGAATAGGCATTTTTCTAAAGAAGTCATACAGACGGCCAACAGGCACGTGAAAACATGCTCAATATCGCTAATCATCAAAGAAATGGAGTTAAAACTACAACAATATATTAGCTCACATCTCTAAGAATGGCCATCATCAGAAAGAACATGAATAACAAATGCAAGAGAAAGTGTGGAGAAAAGGGAACCCTCCTACACTGTTGGTGGGAATGTAAAATGGTATAGCCACTGTGGAAAACAGTATGGAGGATCCTTAAAAAGCTAAAAATAAGGAATTCCTGGTGGTCCAATGGTTAGGACAGAGCACTTTCACTGTGCTGGGACTGGGTTCAATCTCTGGTTGGGGAACTAAGATCCTGCAAGCCAATACCTGGGTATATAGCTGAAGAAAACAAAACCAGTAATTCAAAAAGATACATGCCTCCTAATGTTCATAGCAGCACTATCTACAATAGCTAAGATACAGAAGTAACCTAAGTTTCCAGATGAATGGATTAAGAAGATCAGATTTTTTTAATGTGGTATAATGGGTGGGTGGGTGGCTGTGGGTGTGGGTGTGTGTGTGTGTGGGTGTGTGTGGGGGTGTGTGGGTGTGTGGGTGTGGGTGTGTGTGTAATGCAATACTACTCAGTCATTAAAAAAAAGAATGACATTTTTTCTTTTAAAGAATAACATGGATGGACCTAGAAGGTAATATGCTTACTGAATTAAGTCAGAGAAAGACAAATATTACACGTTATATGTGGAATCAAAAAAATAAAACAAAAAATGAACATAACAAAACAAATTCACGGATACAGAGAACAAGCTGGTGTTTACCGGTGGGAAGAAGTAGAAAGGGACAAGACGGAGTTAGGTAATTAAAAAGTAGAAACTACCATGTATAAAATAAGCTACAAGGATATACTGTTCCATACAGGGAAATGTATGATTATAACTTTAAATGGGGTGTGTGTCTGTCTGTCTGTGCACACACACACAGTCATGATCTACTTTTTGACCCCTTGGACTGTAGCCCACCAGGCTCCCCTGTCTATGGAATCTTCCACACAAGAACACTAGAGTGGATTGCCATGCCCTCAGAGGGTCTGCCCGACCCAGAGGTTGAACCTGAGTCTCTTGAATCTCCTGCACTGGCAGGCATATTCTTTACCACTGTATCATAAATGGAATATAACCTATAAAAACACCGAATCACTGTTTTACACATCTGAAACTAATACTGTAAATCCACTAGACTTCAATTGTAAAAAATGAATAATTCCTTAAATGATAAAACTAAATATAAGGTATAGGATATAAACACACATACATACAAATAAATCATCATATACCTCTCAACGTAAGAGTCGCTGTAAAAGGACACAGGAACTTTTCAGAGTCACAGAAACATTTACAAATACGTTTTGGTGATGGTTGAACAACCTTATAAATTTACTTTAAAAAAAATCACTGAAGTACAGCTGTAACAGGTAAATGTTTTTCAGTCACTCAGTCATTTCTTTTTGCGACCCCACGGACTGCACCACGCCAGGCTCCCCTGTCCTTCACCATCTCTCTGAGTTTCCTCAAATTCATGTCCATCAAATCGATAATGTCATCCAACCATCTCACTCTCTGTCACTCCCTTCTCCTCCTGCCCTCAATCTTTTCCAGCATCAGGGTCTTTTCCAATGAGTCAGCTCTTCACATCAGGTGGCCAAAGTATTGAAGCTTCAGCATCAATCCTTCCAATGAATATTCAGGGTTGACTTCCTTTAGGATTGACTGGTTTGATCTCCTTGCAGTCCAAGGGACTCTCAAGAGTCTTCTCCAACACAGTTCAAAAGCATCAAGTCTTCCGCGCTCAGCCTTCTTTATGGCCCAACTCTCACATCTGCACATTACTACTGGGAAAACCAGAGCTTTGACTTTACAGATCTTTGTCAAAGCAATGTCTCCACTTTTTAATACACTGTCTATGTTTGTCATGGCTTTTCTTCCAAGGAGCAAGTGTCTTTTAATTTCATGGCTGCAGTCACCATCCGCAGTGATTTTGGAGCCCAAGAAAATAAAATCTGTCACTGTTTCCATTTTTTCTACATCTGTCTGTCATGAAGTAATGGGACCAGATGCCATGATCTTAGTTTTCTGAATGCTGAGTTTTAAGCCAGCTTTTTCATTCTCCTCTGTCAACTTCATCAAAAGGTTCTTTAGTTTCTCTTCACTTTCTGCCATAAGGGTGGTGTCATCTGCATATCTGAAATTACTGATGTTTCTCCCAGCAATCTTGATTCCAGCTTGTGCTTTATCCAGCCTGGCATTTCACATGACATACTCTGCACAGAAGTTAAATAAGCAGGGTGGCAACATACAGCCTTGATGTACTCCTTTCCCAATGTGGAACCAGACCATTGTTCCATGTCTAGTTCTAACTGTTGCTTCTTGACCTGCATACAGGTTTCTCGGAAGGCAGGTAAGATGGTCTTGTATTCCCACGTCTTTAAGAATTTACAGTTTGTAAACTATCTCTCTCATGAATACAGCTGTTAAAAAAGGAAGCCAACAACCTAAAGGGGGTGGGGACACTAAAGATTTTTCACTAAAGTCAAGAAAAATAAGGACTTAAACTAATAAATAATATGATACATACTTGCTAATGCAATTAGTCGAGAAAATTAAAACTTCCCTAGTGGTTAAGAATCCATCTGCCAATGCAGAAACAGAGGTTCAATCCCTGGTCCAGGATGGTTCCACAGGCCATGGGACAACTAAGTCCACATACTGCAAGTACTAAGCCTGAGGTCTAGAGCCCACGAGCCACAACTACTGAGATCGACACACCCTAGAGCCCACGCTCCACAGCAAGAGAAGCCACTGCAATGAGAATCCCAAGCACAGCAACTAAAGAGGAGCCCCCCCTTGCCACAACTAGAGAAAGCTCACGCACAGCGACAAAGACCCAGCACAGCCAATAGTTAATTAATTAGTTAACTAAAAAATTAAAGAAAAAAGCAATTAGAGGCATAACAACTGGGGACAGGTGCATGGGTTAGGGGAAAACGAGACTATCTCTACCCCAATTTGCAAATAATACATTTAACTGAAAAACCAAAAAAAAAAAAAAAAAAAAACCCAATGGAAAAATTATTCCAAATAATTAAGAAAACGTAGTAAAATGGTAAGATATAAAATTACATAGAGAAATCAAGCCCTCATATATATAATAATAACCAGTAAGAAGAAACAATAAATGGAAAGTCCAGGACTTTTTAATAGATAGTACTGTTTCACTGGTCTGTCTTACAATATATTGAAATGAGAAATTAATTCTGCCCATTCAAAAAATATTTATTTATGTGGCTGTGCTGGGTCTTAGCTGCAGCATGTGGGATCTAGTTCCCAGGCCAGGGATTGAACCCTGGCCCCCTCATGGGAACTAAGAGTCTCAGCCACTGAAGTCCCAATTTTTTTTTTTTTTTTTAATTTAGAGGAAAAGTCACTGAAAAAATAAGGTACTTTTCTCTAAAGTGACCTTCAAATCTATTTTAATACAACAAAAGTATCATTAGATAAGGAACTTAATATATAATAGAAATGAGATAAACACAAAAAAGACATAAGTTAACATACAGTTAAATATATTTTTCTGAATTCTGAAGATATGTTAATGAGAGGAAGTTATTTTTTTAACCATAATCTGAAATATTGGTCCTAAGAACTTTAAAACCTAATGTACATATGACTGGGACCTTAATTTGTAAATATATATAATTTTTTAAAGTAAGCTGTTTTTTTTTAATTTTAAAAAATCAGAACCTAGAAATAGAACACTTAAATTCAACCCACCTGCTAGTAAATGTAAATGTCTAAATAAAAGGAGAAAGTAAGAAAAACTTGTGACACTATGAAAGCAATACCACAGGACTTCCAGCCAACTTGTGAAAAGGAGGAAAATAAAAACCGAATTTCAAGAGATAACCAAAAAATAAAAAAAGAGAGAACCATCAGGAGCTTATCTAAATAAGATGTTATAGTTAGAAAGGGATCGTAAAATACAACAGTAGTCTACATTAAAGGAAGCTTATTTGTTAGTGTGGCAAATCTTTGTATCTCTATCAAAGTTAATATGAAAAAGCAAACTAAGCAAATACAACAATATGTTCTATAGTCAAACCATCAACTATAGTGAAGAAACATGGGACTTCCCTAGGGATCCAATGGTTAAGACTCCACACTCCCAATGCAGGGGGCCCAGGTTCAATCCCTGGTCAGGGAACTAGATCCCACATGCTGCAATTAAGACTCAATGCAATCAAATAAAAAAAATTTTTTTTCTTACAAAAACTAAAAACATGAAATGGTCAACAGCAAGTGAAAGAAGCATAAGGAGGACACTAGTTAAAAGAATGTTAGAACAGTAACTGTTTTTGCTTTCCTGTAGACAAAATCCCAACTTTGTAACCAAGTAAAACATTCAAAGGCACTTACGTTCAAGAATAAAAGTATTCCTGGGACTTCCCCTGGAGGCCCAGTGGCTAAGACGCCATGCTACAACCACAGCGGGGTGCAGATTAGATCCCTAGTCAAGGGAACTAAGATCCCACATGCCAAGGTCAATTTAAAAAGTATTCCTCTTAAACCAACTCAAAAGACTCTCTAAAATATTAACTACCAAAACAAGGTGTGAATGAGATATTTAAATTTTTTATTTGCTAAGAGTAACCATGATGTAAAGGATAAAATATAAATTAATATTTGAAGATTACTTTTAAAAAAACATTTATTCATCCTAAACTATAAAGCCTATGAAATCCTCAACTTGATATATGAGATTATACATTTTCCTAATCAGCATTCAAATTTCTATAACTTAAATATTCACCTGAATATCAATTAAAAATATCTCCTAAATCTCCAGTAGTGCTTACCATTAAGAAGACACTGCTACAGATCAAAGGCAAGTAGAACATGATTAGTTGTAAAAAGAGAAATTAATTATCCTTTATTCTTAAACCTTTTCAAACTGATATTTTAAAATACAAAAAATAATCTCTTCTGGGTTTCTTTGTATTTTTAGTTAAAGATTATATAAACCACAAAATGAAACAATTCTGTTTTCCTAAAAGTCAATCATGTAAATATTCTGAAATTTGCATAATGAGCATTACCAGAGGGAAAAAATTTGGTTAGATGTTGTGATTTCCTTTCTCTTTTAATAACTAACTTTTATTAAGTGCCAGAATGTGTCAGAACTGTGCTAAAAGAATGTCATGCACTTTCATTCAAGCCTTGAGGCAAAGATATGTGGTGGACCCAATTAATATTCTTATTTTATAGAAAAGTAAACTACCTTGGAGATGTTAATCATTTCCCCAAAGTCACAGAGAGAGAATGGGTGGCAAACCTCAGACCCAGGCATGGACCTGACACCCAAGCCCATCCTCCAGAGCAAGTGAAACACTGGCTCTGGGTCACATTTATGACTCATTATTTTATAGTGAAAACCTTTAGACTTGGAGCACTAGAAATGTGGCGATTTCCAGATGCATCTGACTCGACTTTAATATTGTTCATTTCCCTGGTGGCTCAGATGGTAAAGACTGTAACGCAGGAGACCCGGGTTCGATCCCTGGGTTGGGAAGATCCCCTGGAGAAGGAAATGGCAACCCATTCCAGTATTCTTGCCTGGGAAATCCCATGGATGGAGGTGCCTGGTGGGTTACAGTCCATGGGGTTGCAGAGTCAGGCACAACTGACTGACCAACATTGAAAGTATTTTTTTTTATAACCTTTTTTGGAGACATGGAAGCATGACTGGTGGTTTAATTGCTAAGTCATGTCTGACTTTTGCAACCCGGTGGACTGTAGCGTCCACACTCCTCTGTCAATGGGGATTCTCCAGGCAAGAATACTGAAGTGGGTTGCCATTTCCTTCTCCAGGGGGAAGCATGACTAAATGTCCTTAAATCGACCATTTTTGTGGCAGCAAAGCTAGTTTGAAATGAATGTATTTCTTCTTCACTATAAAAGAAATTATTTCACTATTTTCTCTCTCATTTCACCTCCAGAGCATCTCCCAACAAACTTGTTATTTTTAAATATAGTTTAAAAACAACTATAGCATCATAGCTTTTAATATGAAAAAAATTCCCCAATTCCAAAGGCCCAAACATACACCCCTTCTAAAATATTTCTGTGTTTTCAAATCTGTCCTTAAATCCATTACTTTTATTACTGGTCACTCTCAGTGCTAAACTTTATTGGCTAAACAATCACTGATCAGTATTTTTAAAAGATGAAAGAACTATAAATCAGTAATAGCAGCAGGTAACATTTACTGAGAAATGACAACATACCAGACTTTAAAGAGAATGCTGCATGTAATATATAATGGGGTACTTCTATCAGCCCCATTCTACAGATGAAGAAATGGAGCTTTAGAGATTAAGACATGATCAATGTCACACCACTGGTGGAGCTAGAATATGAATCCAGACAAGCAAATAGACAGTCCACTGTAATTATTTTTTACTCAATATGCAAAATCAAATATCAAACTCTTTGTCATAAGAAATTTACTTATATAAAATATCACAACTGCACCTTGTTATTAAACATTGTATTCACGTATTACACCAGAAAGAGTATTTGTATTGGAATCCTGTGAGGATGCTCAGGTCAGTTTTGCCACTAGCCAGCTTCGTGACCCTAGGCAACTTACCATCTTAAGTCTTCTGTATTCTCATTGGTAATGTGATGCAACTAGACAGGATAATCCTAAGGACCTTTTCACCTCTAAAAGTTTCTGACTGTTTATTTTAAAAAATAGCAGTTAGCTTAAGACTATAAATTAGGAGACAGAGAAGGTTAGTAAGGTTTTGGAGAGATACAGCTTGCTATGAAAAACATCAGTGACTTCTCTCTCTTTTATTGTTGTTTTTAAGCTTCTGTCCTATGTTATATAACTGTAAGGCTGTCAGATCAAATTGTGTCAAGTACTTTATGCTCTGCCCATGAGATGAACCAAAAGGCCTAACTAGATTCTACATGAATGAGAAAGCTTAATGTCCCCTTAAGCAAACTAACTCATCAAAATTTTTACGCAGAATGGACAATGAAGTGTAGAAAGTGTCCAAATTAATTTATAAATTAAGTAAATGGCATGCTCATTAGTCCTGGATAACTTGTATAAAAACATAATACACCTCTTACATAAGAACATAAGCGGCCCACCAGCTATTTTATAGCCATCTTTTAATAATTCCATCCCCTTTTCCTGAAAAATTATGTAACAGTTTGCAAGAATGAATGTTCTTTAAGAAAGAAACTATGAGAAAGAGCTAAAAATCAAACGTTATTACTGTGATTTCCCCTCCTTTTTGAGGTTAATTACTAGATATCAAATATACTTTTTGTTCTATAATATTTTATTATCACTCTGAAGCTATACATTATAATTTCCAAATTATTAAAACTATACCTGAAAATAAGAATCCTCTTTGAAAGTATGTGGAACTTTTTGTATGATTATTTAATGTTCTCTCTTATTTCTTTTTTTTTTCCTGAATATCAGCATCTTTATTTTTTTTTTTAACATATATCCCCTCTCTTTTTAGACTCCCGCCCATCAGATATATTCTTAAAGCAAGAAAAAAATACATATTTTTAACTTGAGTTCCTAAGTTACTTCAAGAGTGTGGCTATTATTGAGGGCTTTAGGAGGAGGAGAAGATCCAAAGAATTATGGAGATTTTAGAGCTGAAAGAGTTCTTAGGAAAAAAAATAATGATCTCAACCAGTCCAAGCCTTGATCCTACCTCTGCTGATTGTTTCCCGAGACCAAAAATAGGTTAGGCATCCAAGTAACATAAAATCTGCAACGCTCTCAACCTTTTACACAAAAGGCTTGTTTCTGGACCTTATTATGATTCTCCCCTTGTCTCTTTTCTCCCCGCCATCATCATTTCCTTCTCTGACTAACTCAGGTCCTGTCTTACACATCAACTCAACTTTTATTCTACTCACCTTTTATCCTGCTACCCTCCTATCCTACATAAGGCCCTAAATCCAAGATAAATCTCTCTCCACTCTTAGAACTGAGTTTTCCAATATGACAAAAACGAAACCACTGAACAGACTGCTACAGTTGTCAACACTTAGGTGGGCTCAACAATGCTCAGAAATCCCTTTCTATCCTCTGAGAGAGGAAAAAGATTTGATTACAGGTAGGTAAAGATGCCTATAAATCTATGGGTAACGGGACAGGAGGTTAAATGTGGTTCATAGTAGCAGTAGTGTCAGTCGCATCCGACTCTTTGCGACCCCACGGACTGTAGCCCGCCAGGCTCCTCTGTCCATGGGATTCTCCAGGGAAGAATACTGGAGTGGGTTGCCATTCCCTTCTCCAGGGGATCTTCCAGACCCAGGGATCAAACCCGGGTCTCCTGTGTTGCAGGCAGATTCTTTACTGTCTGAGCTACCGGGAAGTCCTACAAACGTGGTTCGTATTTGTTACCTTTTTTATTTCACGTAGAGAACAAAAATCACCTTTTGAAGTCATAATCACTGAGCCAACATGGACTACGCACCTGATTCTATTTGAAATGTTTCACATGTATCCCTGATAGAGTTTTCATCTCCAATTCATGAAGCGGGCAATTTAATCATCTCGTTTGTCAGATGAGGAAACTAAACACACAGCAGCAGCATAACCTGTTCAAGGCACACTATGTCTGTGTGTGCAGACTCAGTCCGTGTCCGACTCTTTGCAACTGCGTGCACTGTAGCCACCAGGCTCCTCTGTCCGTGGAATTTCCCAGGCAAGAATACTGCAGTGGGTTGCCACTTCCTTCTCCAGGGGATCTTCCCAACCCACATCTCATGTCTTTTTGCATTACAGGCAGATTCTTTACCAACTGCACCACCTATAATAAGCAGCAAAGCTAGGATTTGACCCCAGGCAGTCTGGCTGTGAGACTGATCCTTTTAGTTACCATGCTGGGCCAGAAAGCACAGCACATTAGGACCCTAAGATGGTATAAGACTGCTCACACATACCAAGAGAAATCTTATCCGTTTTCTTTCTAAGAGTTTAATTCCTTCTTCACTTCTAGAAAAATGGTCCTACATCTAAGAAGTCATTTAAACATGAAGGTAATGGGTACTTGGCATGTTTCAGGACTTACAAAAGCAACATCCAGTCACATGGCATAGAAACTGATGCACTGGAAAGGCAGAGTGTGTAGAATACTAGTTAAGGGAGTGTGGTCTCAAGCCAAAACTGCCAGGGTTACTAGTTGGGTGAAAGTGCAAGTGCTGGCCGCTCAGTCGTGTCCGACTCTTTGCGACCTCACGGACTGTAGCCCACTAGGCTCCTCCATCCATGGAGTTCTCCAGGCAAGAATACTGCAGTGGATTGCCACTTCCCTGTCCAAAGGATCTTCCCGATCCAGGGATCGAACCTGTGCCTCTTGCATTGCAGGTGGATTCTTTACCGTCTGAGCCACCAGACTAGCTGTGTGGCCATAAGCAAATTAGTTGAACAGAGAGAGGAAAAGGACCTCTGAAGAAGGAATAAAGCTCAAAGTAAAAACCTTGAATATACATTAAAATTTTTACATCAAAAAACTCTGGGACAAAGTTTATATAACCAATATGATCCATAAGAAATAGCTTCCTTAATACAAAAGTTTTTAAACTAAGCAAATAAATAAGCAGGTGGCATAAACAGACAATTCATAAAACAAGAAAAACAAACATAAAAATGCTCAACTCAAATTTTTTTAAAAGCCTATTGGATGTAAAATATTGGTATATATTTATATGTTTGTACAGAAAATGATCTGGAAGAGCTCACATTATTAACAGTAGATATTCCTGGTAAAGGAGGAAGAACCAAGGGAAGAAAGGAGATTCCACATGGAGCCTCCTTCCTCAATCACTCACTGTGTAGTGTAGGCTCTCTTGGATGCAACTCTGACAAAATTTAGGTTACATGCCTGCATCCAACCTCCAATGGAGAAGAATGATTTGGGAGGTTCTATCTTGGGAAGACAAGCAAGGCTCATAGGGCTGACGTGGGACTCCTAAGCAAAATGAGTCAGACCACAAATACTAAACAACCACAACCAGGAATGGATGCTAAATCCTTATCTTCCTATCTATACACTTGGAGGAAGATACAGTGAGCTACTTACATTTCTCAGGTACATATGCAAAAGCCTAACAATAAATTAATAGGCGATATGTGAAACAGACATGTGCTTGTAACTGAAGCTTCCACTGATCCACCACATGTGGTTCTGCAGAAAAGAATACCTTTGCCTCTAGAACATGTCAGCTACCCCAGCGCATCACGACCCAGATTATGAAACACTGTTTAAAATCTCACAGGAGCAGTTTATAAACCCCAGGAGGGGCAAAATAAGAACTATTTAAATGAATACACCATAAAGTTTTGTCCTTCATTTCAACATTAGACAATCTTTTTTTTTAAACCTGGCTTCTTTACCATGAAATAGATTTAATTTTATAGTGCTTAAAGAAAATACAAGTTTGACATAGTAAATCTAAAGGACATGGGCAATTTTAAAAAACAGGAGTCTAAACAATATGCATTTGTTGTTCCTATCTTTACCAAATAATATCACAGAGATATGTCTCATTAGAACCATGAAGATAGATATTTTCATTTTAAAGGAAATACTAAAACAAAAACAAACCTTGGTTCTTAACGTTGGCTTACAACTTATGAAATATTCTGCTGAGTCGCAAACACCACTACCACCATCACCACCACCTCACCCCATTTCCTAATATTTTCACTACACAACAAAAAAACGTAACCAAGGGTTGCTGCTCCTTGCAGAGTATCACACCAACTTGAAAAAAAAAAGCAGCCTCCCAACTACAGGCTAAACACTCCACTTTCCCTTCCAGGCTTTCCCTTCCAGGCTTCTCCCACTCTGCACTGCGAGCCACAGCCTCATACACCTACTCTTGCAATCTTCCTGCAAACTCAGGTGTGTATGCTTAACAAGATCAAGTGAAATTGTTTTCTTACATTTCATTGGCAGCAGGCCCAGGGGAAAAAAGAGATAGTAGTAGCCTTCCTCTCTGGCTTCAATATATTTGTTGTTTAATCGCTAAGTTGTGTCCGACTCTTCGCGACCCTAAGGACTGTAGCCTGCCAGGCTCTTCTGTCCGGGATTTCCCAGGCAAAGAATACTGGAGTTGGTTGCCATTTCCTTCTCCAGGGGTCTTCCCAACCTAGGAACTAAACCTGCATCTCCTGCTTTGCAGGCAGATTCTTTACCACTGAGTGAGCCACCTGCCTTCAATACATATTACTATATAAATGAATGACGAATGACTGAACAAGTTTGCATAAACAAACCACACACTGGTGCTAAAACAAAGAACTGCCACAGATGAAATCCATGTGAAGTTCTGCAGCTAGAGGAAGAGCAATAGATGGTCTCTCAACAGGCAGAGAGAAGCGGAGACCCTCTAGGATGGGAATGCTAAAAGGAAGCCAGAAACCATGCTGAGAATAGCAAGTAGTTGGATTCATCAAGAGAGTTAAGGTATATAAAAAGTAGGGGCATGTACACTAGGAAAATAAATTGAGGACAGAAATAACAGGCCAAAAACACCAGATTAAAGAGTTTGGATTTTATTTTGCACACAGAAGGAGGTAATTTAAAGATCCTGAGCAGAAGAGAGACACCTAAGGCTATGGTTTAAGACAATTAACCCAGCAGCTGCGTGTAGGATGGATTAATAGGCAAAAATGAAGGGAGACAACTTGAGAAACGTATATGAGTTTCTTGCAAGTTCCTCATACATACTTCTTTTAATATACTTATCACAGGAGAGTGTGATTTACCTATTCTATCTTTTCTTCACCTAGTCTACCCAGCTCAGAACTCCAGAGAAGCATAATTTTTCCAAAAAAGTAGGGATGGATCAAATGATCTCTGATGTCCTTTCTAACTAATACCTTAGGTCATGCACGACCACTTAGAGGAAGAAGACAGGGAAAAAGGCACTTAATTTACAAAAGGTTGGTACCATCTAATGAATAATCATTTATTCTAACTCAAAATTTTTTCTGATGATGAAAGAACTATCATTTGTTGCTTGCTTCCCTTGCACGAGGCATTATGCTCAATATTCTACACATAATAAATAATTTATTCCTCAAAATGATTCTATGAGGTTAACTATTCTTACATACATTCTCCCAATGAGGAGCCTCAGGTGTGAAAATGTCAAGTTGCCCAAGTTCACGCAGCTGGTAAGTGGCAGAGTCAGTCTCTAAACTTAGGCAATCTCTCTCCAGGGGGATTTAATCAGGTCCCTACATCAAGATAAAAGTCAATATAACCCATAATTACCTGATCATACAAATATCATATATCAAGCATACTGTTCAGTCACTCATTAAGTGTTATTTTTTTGAATCTTGCAGTATCCTCTCTTCAGACTTTAGATACTTGTTCTAATCACTACGATCCACCTTCAGTTCAGTTCAGTTCAGTCGCTCAGTCGTGTCCGACTCTTTGCGACCCCATGAATCGCAGCACGCCAGGCCTCCCTGTCCATCACCATCTCCCAGAGTTCACTCATACTCACGTCCATCGAGTCCATGATGCCATCCAGCCATCTCATCCTCGGTCGTCCCCTTCTCCTCCTGCCCCCAATCCCTCCCAGCATCAGAGTCTTTTCCAATGAGTCAACTCTTCTCATGAGGTGGCCAAAGTACTGAAGTTTCAGCTTTAGCATCATTCCTTCCAAAGAAATCCCAGGACTGATCTCCTTTAGAATGGACTGGTTGGCTCTCCTTGCAGTCCAAGGGACTCTCAAGAGTCTTCTCCAACACCACACTTCAAAAGCACCAATTCTTTGGCGCTCAGCCTTCTTAACAGTCCAACTCTCACATCCATACATGACAACTGGAAAAACCATAGCCTTGACTAGACAGACCTTAATCGGCAAAGTAATGTCTCTGCTTTTGAATATGCTATCTAGGTTGGTCATAACTTTTAAAATGTTTACTACACAATGAATACAAAGCCAACCGTTTTAAAATGAAAGGGAAACTTAAAAGCTGACAAAACAAGAGATTCAGCTGGTACTAGACTCAATACGAATTATGAGCAAGTGGTTTTTTTCCTAAGTTAAAGCAAAATGATCCCACAATAGGGCTTCATTCAAAATTAGGAAAGGTGGACCTCAAGGATATATACTGTCACCACGCTTATTTAACTTTTATGCAGAGTATACCATGAGAAATGTTGGACTGGATGAAGCACAGGCTGGAATCAAGACTGCCGGGAGAAATATCAATAACCTCAAATATGCAGATGACACCACCCTTATGGCAGAAAGTGAAGAAAAACTAACGTGCCTCTTCATGAAAGTGGAAGAGGAGAGTGAAAAATCTGGCTTAAAACTCAACATTCAAAAAGCTAAAATTATGGGATCTGGTCCCATCACTTTGTGGCAAACAGACGGGGAAACAGTGACAGACTTCATGTTCTTGGGCTCCAAAATCACTGCAGATGGTGACTGCAGCCATGAAATTAAAAGATGCTTGCTCCTTGCATGGAAAGTTATGACAAACCCAGCGTATTAAAAAGCACAGACATCACTTTGCTGACAAAGGTCCATCTAGTCAAAGCTATGGTTTTTCCAGCAGTCATGTACCAATGTGAGAACTGGACCATAAAGAAGGCTGAGCACTGAAGAATTGACTCTTTCAAACTGTGGTGCTGGAGAAGACTCTTGAGAGTCCCTGGGACAGCAAGGAGATCAAACCAGTCAATCCTAAAGGAAATCAACCCTTTCCTTTAGATAGGTCGGATAGCATCACTGACTGAGTGGACACGTGTTTGAGTAAACTCTGGGAGATGGTGAAGGACAGGGAAGCCTGGCATGCTGCAGTCCATGGGGTCAAAAAGAGTTGGACATGACTGAGCGGCTGAACAACAATTAGGAGATGCAGAAATGGAAAAGGACCCCTGGCCTGTTCATACGTCAGACTGCATTCAGTCTTCTATTCCATCCTGAGGATCACATTTTAAGAAAACTACACTGAAATGGCATCACCGATTCAATGGACAAGAGTTTGGGTAAACTCTGGGAGTTGGTGATGGACAAGGAGGCCTGGCGTGCTGCGGTTCATGGGGTCGCAAAGAGTCGGACACGACTGAGCAACCAAACTGAACACTGAAAAACAATCAGGATGGCAAAGGATCTGGAAACAACAGTATGGAAGATGAGGAAAAGGAACTGGGGAGAAATCAGTGAGGGCAAGTCCTGTTGGACAAGTCTTAGAAAGAAGGCAAGAAACGTCCCTTCAAATATCTGAGGTGTCAATATACAGATGAAAATTTAGGCTTAGTCAACATACCTCTAAAGAGTTAAGAGAAATGAGCATTTCCAACAGTAAAATCTACCCACAAATGTATCACACCTCATGAAAATACAGATCAACTAATTAGCTCTTCAGAGAGTACCGTCAGTGACTGCCAACACATTCCAGTTCTGACTGGAGTAACATCTCTTCACCTGAGGCACAAGGACATCCGTCTTCATCTAAGCCAGTTCTAGACAGGAGAGCCAAGAGTCCACAGAATTCAGCTGAGTGATTATTTGTATATGCAATTGTAAAATCACAGGAATCATTTTATAGAACTACGCTTTTTGTTGTTGTTGCCGTTCTGAAAAGCTGCTCAGATACAAAAAGTTAGTATTCACCAAAGTTTCACTTCACTCAGAATCACCTCAGTTCTTTTTTAATGGTCTAGAAAATTTTATCAATAAATCTCCTCAGCCTTGAAATTAATTTCAAATACTTTTAAATATGCATTAAATTACAAAGCTAAATATCAATACTTCGAACATGTGGTTGCTTTTTGCTAAATATAGCTATATTTGCGACTCATATGCATATGTAATTAATAGAAAATAGGACCGGATATAAAAAAAAATTTTTTTTTACTTTTATTTTTTGGCCCTACCACACAGCATGTGGGATAGTTGATCCCTGACCAAGGATTGAACCCATGCCCCTGAGGTGGATGTGCAGAGTCTTAACCACTGGGCCTCCTGGGAAGTATCCAGATCTAAAATAAGACAGATTCTTATTCTGGGATCCACAAGAGCTATACGGGGGACTATATACATTACATTCAATTTTTCAAAACAACACTCATTTCCCCATATTAATACACAACTAATGAAAACCAAAAGATTTTCTTGTTTTTAATTTGAACTCTACCAACTCAACTCATTTTGGTTATACTTTATCTCATGATGAGCAAAAGCTCTGACTGACAAGTGGTAGAGAACACAATTTTAAAAAAGAAAAAGTCCTTGTTTTGAAATGTACCTCAAAAAAGTGCTGTATACTGCATGACTGTGGGGAGAACATAATAAAAAGGAGAAAAAGTTGAGGAACACTGAACTAGATACTTAAAAAAAAAAATTCTAATTTCACTGATGACAATACTAGTAGTAGCTCACCTTTAGGAATGTTACCACAAACTCTGCTAACATTTTGAGATAAGCTCTATTATAACTACTCTTACAAGGCAAGGTTCAAACATACCTATTTGGCTTAAATTGTGGAATTATACTGCCTCTGAATAATAACTACTGTTAACTTAAGAATCAGAATAAGTTCATCTGATATACAAGGGCCGGTTGATGTAAACTTGAAAGCATTAGTAATATGTATAAAGACTTTATAGACTAAATTCCTTATCAATAGTTTATTACATTATCATTGTACAACAAAAAGTCAAGTTCATTGACTTTTTCTCTATAGCTATTCACTGAAATTGGCTTCTCCATTATCACTATACTGATATCACTCCTCCAATAATAACCTCTCAATTCCCAAATTCAAGGGATTACTTTCATTTTACCCCTCTTGTCCTTATGACAGATCAGACCCAATTGACTACTGTCAAGTTTCTCTTTCCTTGGACAATACTCTCAAGTTTATTAGTTTCTTTCCTTTCTCAGTTTCTTTCAGCAACTGAACCCTCTTTCTCCTCTCCTGAATCCATAAATGCAGGGGTTCCCCCACATGCAATCTGGGCTGTTTTAAAAAAGGCAGTTTACTAAGTTGATTTGTTCTCAATACATATTAGCCAAAATCTCTGTGCATTTAGATTAAGGAATTTTTAACCCTCCACAATGTTGGACTATAAGCATCGTGAGAGTGGAGTTCGTCTTGTTTTTGCACCCCACAGCATAAGACACTCAGTGTGTGTTGAATAAATGAAAGCTACCTCTGGTGTAACCTAAAACTAACACCTCATCGGAAAAGCTAGTAACTAAAAGCTCTTTTTTTCTCTTTTTACTCTGTGCTGAACTTCCTGGCAAGAACAATGTCAATCCTCAGGGACCTATAACAGGTCCAGTCAGGGCACAGGCAATCCTTAAGTTCTCTAAAACAAGACTCATCTCTCAAGGTCCAAGGTCCCTTTCACCTAATTCTCCTCCAAAAAACATGTCAGCAGGGAGAGGCAGGACATTTCTGCTAGGGATGGTACATGAGGTGGAATCATTTATTTTCAGACAGAGTAAGTGAAAGAGTCTTCAACTAATCAGAAAAAAGTTTAGAGTGGATGGGTTTACAAAGTTTAAATAGATGACTCTCAAAAGCATCTAATTATAACATATTTTTTTCTCCAAATCAAAGTTAAGTCTTTTGTTTGAGGTATATTAAAAAGCTATTAAAGAAATTTGTAATGATTTGAATACTATTTAAAAGATCAGAGTAATCTGGAACAGGTTAGAATCTAAAATCCACAGGTAAAGCATCTTAGGTTGTAATCACTCAAGGAGTAGGCAATGTTGCTACTCATATAAGTTCCCTAAACCAATCCTCATCATAAATTCAGAGAGGAGTCCACTACGACAGCATACGAGCTTTCTGTGAAAGACTGATATTTTATCATTGTTTGTGCTGAAAGTCTTATCACAAATGGACCCTCACCACCACATTCCCTGGGCTCGAACCCACACTGGCCCCCACCCCACAAATCAAAACAAAAGAGACAAGCAAAGATTTTTAAAAACCAAAAACTTAAGTCTTGTCCATATACCAAAAACTTAACCTTGTGCATATTAGTTAATAAAAATCGTTCCTCTTGTAGGAGAAAACCAAAACAGCTTGCAAAGATAACCTGTACATCTTTTGTACATGCAAACAGACACACAAGGCACGTCAAACCCAGATCCATTTTGGTGAATTCCCTCCAGGGCCCAACTGTGTGTATTATGCAACAGCCACCATTCCAGGCTTTAATCCCTGTGATGCAGTGATAAAATACAAACGGCCAGAGTATAACCTACTAGGAACTTAAGTATATTTGTGAGGAGACAAATTAAAAACAAGAACTACCAAATTCTCAAGACCCTTGAAAAAGACAGGATGTGTTAACAGTTCTGAATCACAATACAACTTTTCCTTTGGGTAGTCTTTTAGCAACCTGTCCCTATCCCACTCAAGAATCCTCACACAAGAACGTTTTATTTGAGGTTTTGAAAGGATATCGCAAAAGAGGAAGGGGTCGTGGTTAATTTAGAATCTACTCCACATAAGACACTCAGACCAACTTCCAGAAGCTGAAAAGCCAGTGAGATACTTCATCTGAAGTAAATGTAACCCAGATCCCTGAGCCATAAACAATCGAAAGCTTCACCCACTGATTTCCTAGGGCACAGGCCTCAAAAAATTGCACAATGGGCTGCCAAGAACCAGAACAAAATTGCAAGACCTGTATTTTAGAAGGGAATCTATACAATACCTAATCCAAAAGTGGTTACAGGTAAGGAAGCTGGTCAGAGCATCCTTGCAGGCCACCTGCGTGGCGGAACCGGAACGCTCCCGCCCCACCCGCCACCAGGTCCGCTTCCCCCACGCCAAGGCCACCAGCCCGGACTGAAAGGTGGGAAAGGCAGGAGGGGAGCGGGCTCGGCAGGCGGCAGCGGGGGATCCGGCCGAGGCAGGCGCAGGAAGAAGGAGGCATTCCCTCACACAAAATGGTGGCGCTGGCGCGGAGGCCGGCGCACCTGGGGACGCACCGCACGGCCCCCGGAGGAGCCGGCCAGTCGCCCGCAGCTGGACGAGCGCCCCGAGGCCGGGCGGCCGGCGTGGGCCTGCGCGGCGCCCGAGCCCTCGGGGAGGCCCGCAGCTCGTACCCGCGTCACTGCCCGCGGCTGTGCGGGGCCAGGCGGGCGGGGCGCGAGGCCGGACCCGGCAGCTTCGGCCTGGGCCCGGGGACCCCAGCCCGGGACGGGCCGCGCACTCACCTCGGACGCGCCGCCGGAGCCGCCGGAGGAGCCCGGGAAAGGAGGCGGAGCCGCGGGAATGAATGGAGCCGGCGGCGGCTCGCCGGCGATCCCCGGCCGGGCCCGGGCCGCGCCGCTCGCGGCCCCCGGGGCGACTGCGGCCGCCCGCCCCCCGCCCGGGACACCCGGCTCCTGGTCGGCGGGCCGGCCGCAGCCCACCGTGCCCTCCGCCGGAGTGACGCACTCGCGCCGCAGCGCCTCCAGGC
>NW_024070204.1:65145600-65202915 GCF_014754425.2 Oryx dammah
TCCCAGAGGCGGTAAGAGCTGGTGGGGTCCCAGAGGCGGTAAGAGCTAGTGGGGTCCCAGAGGCGGTAAGAGCTAGTGGGGTCCCAGAGCGGAGACCTTGGCCAGAAGGCAGCCCTTCCTGCATTGCCAGAGCCCTTCCTGCTCTGCTTAGAGAATCAGGACGATGGATGCTCCCGTGAAATCTCTCAGTCCTTGGGTGTTGCCAACCAATTAGAAAAGAATTAAACATGGAGGGAGCCAAACCAAACACATCTGCAGCCCAACCTGGCCTCCAGACCACGGCAACGCTGCCTCCAGCTTGATCAAACTCTGTGCTTCGGCATCAGTCGGAGCTGGGCTGGAATCTCGGCTCTGCCAGGTCACCTGGGCAGCTTGCCCGATCTCTTTGAGCCTCAGTTTCCTCATCTGTAAAAGATATATGAGTGCCAACCTCATGATTTGGGGGAGGAATAGATATTGAAGTGCATGTAAGGTGCCCCGAGCAGGGCCTGGCATGGAAGAAGCCAGTTATCACATGATCCTTCTTACTGTTGTTGCCATTGTTTGCTGTGTGAGCAGGAAGACAGCCTTCCATCCCTCTGTGCCTTGTGCTGGTCCTTCCTGTAGGAAGGACCTCTGGGTCAACCAGTGATGGGACTCAAAGCCTGAGCTCCAGAGAATCCCACAGTCTGCCGTCTCTGAGTTCACACCTCAGGGTATAGATCCTGGTGCAAGAACACAAGCAGCAAGGGGCTACAAAGAGCAACTTCAGGGACACAGCGTTCCAGTCAGCACCCCACCCGTCCCTTCATAAAACCGTACTGGCAAACAGATTGTCCTGTCCCACATGCCAGACTGAGGTCTGGCTTGCAACGCACATCCTCTGCACCCCCAGATACTGAATAGACTCAGTGTTCCCCGATGTTTGGGTCCTTACAGTACAGCCAGTATCTTCTATTCTCATTTGCATACTGTTTTTCTTTTAATTGGGCTTCCCTGGTGCTTAGACAGTAAAACGTCTGCCTACAATGCAGGAGACCCGGGTTCAATCCTTGGGTTGGGAAAATCTCCTGGAGAAGGAAACAGCAACCCACTCCAGCATTCTTGCCTGGAAAATCCCATGGATGGAGGAAGCTGATAGGCTACAGTCCATGGGGTCGCAAAGAGTTGGACATGACTGAATGACTTCACTTTTCACTTTCTTTCTTGTGGCTCAGCTGTTAAAGAATCCACCTGCAATGTGGGAGACCTGGGTTTGATCTCTGGGTTGGGAAGATCCCCTGGCGAAAGGAAAGGCCACCAACTCCAGTATTCTAGAGTAAAGAATTCCATGGACTGTATAGTCCGTGGGTCACAAAGAATCAGACACGACTGAGCGACTTTCACTCACTTTCTTTAAATTGACCCATTTTCTTATATAAATGTAGCTCCCACTTGGGAACATTATATGTAAAACAATGGCTTTGATGAGCTAATTATTTTTTTCTCACCGATGTTAAGAAAAAAGTGTCTCTGTTAAAAATGTAAAAACTTGTCAGTATGATGATGGCAAATCATCCTGCCAGCTCTTGCGATAGCTGGGGTGCCCTCCTCAAGATGCGCTGAGGCTAAAGAACAGTGAGATCTCACATCCTCGCTGCTTCTCCCTGAGGAGGTTTCTCCCAGTTTGGGTTCCCCTGCCATGGGCATTCACAAACGGTGAAGAGCAGAGTCCAGGAGAAGGTGAGAACGTGCCTGCAGGCGCCGTCATCAGCTCCTCACTCTCTAAAATGGATTTTACAGTGCATCTGAGCAACTCATTCACACCTTCTACCTGGAAAATGGTTTCCAGTCCTTCCACTGGAATTCAGGGTGTAAACTAGCCATGTAACTTCTGCAGCTCTCTCCTTCTCTAGGACCAAGTGCAAACCCCACATGGCTTTCAAGGCTCCTCGGGGCCCTGACTTTCCCCTCCTGCCATCCTCTCCTGTACTCTCTGTGCTCCAGCGCTGTCCAGCCACTGAAGGTTCCCCTTCTGTGATATTGTCCATGTCCGTCTCACTGCTGGGGAGAAACCCAAAAACCCTACTCACCATCATTCCTTGGTTGGCATTTTCCCTCTGAGCTCAGTCTCCCCAGAAGTGTTGCTTACTCTTTCTCCTGCAGCGAATGCCCCACATCCTTCAGCTTCATGTGGCCTCCTCTGGCAGTACCTTGCACTGAGCCCACAGTACCCATCACCCAGCTGATGACAAGATCTCCAGTAGGTCTCCTAACTTCCCCTCCAGCCCCTTCAACCTCTTCTGACCTCATCTCCACAGCAGCCAGAATTATGATAGAAAAACCTTAGTCCAGAGCACATTACTCCCTGTTTAAAATCTTCCAGCAGTTTCATTGTACACAGAATCAAGTCCAAGCTCCTCTAGAGTCCCTCAAGGCCGGGTGTGATCTAGTCCCACTTACCTCTCTGCCTTTTTTCTTGTCCTCTCCCCCTCAGCTCACTGGCCCAGTCTTCCTGCAGCAGCATCTGCTGGGCCCTGGCTGGAGTGTTCCATGCCTATCAGCCTTCCATACATGTGACCCACCTACCCGGTCCTGCACATACACATCCTCCCTTCACCTGCCCCTCACCTGCCATCTGGCTGCCATCACCTGGACTATCACCACCCAGGGAAGCCTCCCTTACATGACTGGGTGCTCCTGGAGGCAGGGGCTGCATTGCATCCATCTATGTGTCCTCAGGCTGGAGACAGGCCTAGTCTATGTGTGGGGATAGACCCTCTGAACCCCCCAGGAAGATCCACCTTCTCTCACGATGAGGGCCCTCAGCCAGCTCACTCAGGCTTGTGCACAGCAAGTGTGAGCACCGCTGGCTAATGAGGGATGTTCCTCCCACAGGGAGGTTCTTGGGGCTCAGGCACACTGCCTGCCCAAAGACCAGGCAGTGGATTTATAGAGAAAGCAGCCCATGTGTCTTTGGGGATTATGCAGACAGGGACCTTCCAGGCAGTAAGTGCAGTGAGCACACTGATTGCAATGAGCTCAAGGTCTGCAGTCAGGAGCACCCAGGCTGGAGACTTTGTCCTGTCCTAGTTCAGGGCAGCCCTGTGTGCCCTGCCTTAGCTGGGCCATTTCCTGGGGGCCAAGATTCGAAGTCTCCGGCTTGGGGTCAGTACAGGTCAACTTCACATACCCCTAGTTTCTTTGCCCTCCCAAATAAGGATAAGGATTCCTACTAGGCTGTTAGGATGAAATGAGATAACACAGCAAAGAACCTCGCAGGGTCTTGCCCACAGAAGTTAGGCCCCACTGGGACTTGCATGGACCTCAACCCTCCTTTTATTATTATTATTAATTAACTATTTAATGAACTTATTTGTCTGTTTCTGGCTGTGTCGGGTCTTTGTTGCTGCGTGTACCCTTTTTCTAGCTGCGCTGAGCAGGGCCTACTCTTGAGTTGTGGCTTCCCATTGTAGTGGCTTCTCTTGTTGTGCAGCACAGGCTCTAGGGTGTGTGGGCTTCAGAAGTTGCAGCTCAGTAGTTGTAACCCACAGGCTCCAGAGTGCAGGCTCAGTAGTTGAGGCGCACAAGCTCAGTCGCCTCGCGATGCGGGAGCTTCTCAGACCAGGGATTGAACCTGTGTCCCCAGCATTGGCAGGTGGATTCTTAACCACTAGGCCACCAGGGAGGGGTTACCTAAAACACTCTTGCCTTTATGGGTCCTTATTTTATTATTTCCTCATAAAAAAAGCTTAAAACTTTATGCAATCAGTATAACGATAAATACAATTCAGGTTGGAACTGTGGTGTTGGAGAAGACTCTTGAGAGTCCCTTGGACTGCAAGGAGATCCAACCAATCAATCCTAAGGGAAATCAACCCTGGATATTCACTAAGACTGGTGCTGAAGCTGAAGCTCCAATACTTTAGCCACCTGATGTGAAGAGCTGACTCATTGGAAAAGACCTTGATTCTGGGAAAGACTGAGGGAAGAAGGAGAAGGGGGCAACAGAAGATGAGATGGTTGGTTGGCGTCACCCACTCAGTGGACATGACTTTGAGTAAACTCTGGGAGTGATGGACAGGCAAAGCTGGTGTGCGGCAGTCCATGGGATCACCAAGAGTACAACGGGACTGAGTCACTGAACAACAACAACAATTCAAGTTGGATACCATTCATTCTTTCTTTTCTTATTTTAGAATAAGCTGAAACATTTCCATGGACTCCTAGGAGTATCCGCCCCCCACCACACCACCCTTCATTTTACCTCCCACCACAGTGCCTGCCTGCCCTGGGTCCTCGGCTCTGCCAGGGTCTCAGCCCGGGGGATGAGGGGCCAACCATGCCAACTGTGCCTAGTGTGTGAGTCAGCTTGCTAACTCACTCAGTGTTTGTCGAACATGTTCCATCACGGGTAGTGACTGATTTGTTGGTGCCAATAACTTCCCTTGTGTTATCATGGTAAAGTGGGTTCAATAGAGTCCTCCAAAAACCCATGTCCCCTCAGAACCTCAGAAGGTGGTCTTCTTTGGAATCAGGGTCCCTGAAGATGTCATTAAAGACCTCAGGACAAAATCCTCCTGGCTCAATTCAATGATTGGTGTCCTTCTAAGAAGAGGTGAGGACACAGAGAAGAAGCTGATATGAAGATGGAGGTAGAAACCGGGATGACATGTCTATCAGGAGTTCCATGATTGCCTGGAGAAGGAAATGGCAACCCACTCCAGTATTCTGCCTGGGAAATCTCATGGACAGAGGTGGGCTGCTGTCCATGGAGTCACAAAGAGTAGGACACGACTTAGGGACTACACAACAGCAACAAGGACTGCCAGCTGCACTTCCCTGGCAGCCACCGGGAGCCGCGAGAGAGACACAGCCGCAGCACATCTGGCCTCCTAATCTGGGTGAGAAGACATCGCAGTCCGGGAAGCCACCCCGTTTGTGGTTTGTGATCA
This sequence comes from Oryx dammah, assembly GCF_014754425.2. Lineage (NCBI taxonomy): Eukaryota > Metazoa > Chordata > Mammalia > Artiodactyla > Bovidae > Oryx > Oryx dammah. The sequence goes on from NW_024070204.1 coordinate 65,150,514, forward strand.
TTTGCTATGGCCGCCCTGGAACAGGAATATACGCTGCTCATCTTCACAGCAGCCCCGCCCGTGAGAAAGACGCTTCGTCCTCCACTTTAGACATGCACAAGGAGGCTCGGAAAGGGCCAGCAGCTGCCCCAGAGCTACCCGGGTCCCCCCACTCTGGTCATAACAGGCCCAGCATGTGGGGGGGTGGGGGTGGGGGGGGAGGAGGGAACGCTGAGCGGAGGGGCAGGAAGTGAAGCTGGCAGGTGAGCCAGGGCACGGCCCTCAAGGGGGAAGCCGTATTCGCTGTGGTTGACGCTGATGATTAGAAGCCTCACGGAGATGTGCTTACAGAGGACCTCTAAAGAAGAAACACGGTGGAAGCAAACCGGCTTCTGCGCAAGGTGTGCACACGCAGAGCTGCCGGCGGACAAAGCCTGCAACAGAGGAGCACTGCGCCCTCGGGCCGCTAGGTTTATACGAGATTCTTTTCAGTACATGTTCCAAAATTTCTCCGACGTTATGTTTTTCTTTTTTTCTTTTTTGGATAGGGAAAACACACAGAGAGACCCTCTCCCCATCCGAAAAGCCACCAAAAAACCCCACAGAAAGCCAAGACAACCGGAGCCCTGGCACATAGCTCCCTCCACCTGCTCTGTGGATTCTGCTGCCCAAATTCCATTTCCTTCCAGTGTCTGCACTGCAGGAACCGCAGCCCTGCTGAAAACACCCCTCAGGCGAGCAGGATCCGTCGGAGCTGGCTTGTCAGCAGAAGGACAAAAGGAAAATTCTTTCTCCACGTGTTGAAGTCAGAACCGCTGCCAGAGCCCAGGAGGGCGTCCCGGCGGGGTGGGGGCGGGAGAGGGGCTGCAGAGTGGGGTGAAAGGGGGAGCAGAAACCGCCCTGGGCACCACTGTGGAGGTGCTGCATCTGCACAACAAGCTGTATTTTTCCGGAGCACCTATTGCTTATTCATTAGCTATTCCTAGACTTGCCTGGTGAGAGCACCTGCAAGCAGCTGAGGCACGTGGCAGGGGCGCTGAGCCGTCTCCTGGGTGGTGGGCAGCGGACCCTGTGAGGTCAGAGGTCCCGGCTGAGGAATCGGGTCTTCAAGGCCATGCTGATTCCTCTCCAGAGCCTAAAGACATGTTCATTAATCCAGTGTATTGTTCATCTCTGTATAGTGATCACTCTCTATAGGGAGCCCCTCCCCCCAATATAGTTCCAGACCGGGATGTCAAATGGTGAACAAGATAAATGAGACCTCTATTCCTGCGGCGCTCACAGGCTGATGTGAGTGACTGGAGTCTTTATTAGACCACAAACAATACCAATGTCAAGAACTAGGAGACAGGAGAAGTACCTCTGGGGCCATTTAAAGTGGGTTTCTCCATGAAAGGGAAGTTCGAGCTAATAGCTGCGGAGTGAGGAGGTGCTGGGTGAAGAGAGGAAGAAGGGTGGGGCTGTGCAGGAGTAACATCCAGGCAGAGGGGATAGCATATGCAAAGGCCCTGAGGCAGGAGGGAATGTGGCACTTTCAAGGAAGAGAAAAGCAATGTATCTGGAGCAAAGAAAGTGATAAAAGAGGGTTGTGGGAGATGGAGATCCAGAGAAGAGGGTCAGGGAGGAGGAATGAAGTCACCCAGGGTTGATAGGATGGGCGGTGGTTTTGCTCTCTGGCTCTCAAACAATAGGAAACACTAAAGAAGTTTAAAGCTGAATGACACGATCAGATCTTCACCTGACTGGGGACCCTAAATCACGGCTGGAATCCCTAACACACACAGACTCTGTGGCTGGGCCATTTCCTCCTTTGTAAAATTTGAGTCAACGGGACCACCTCCCTGGACCTTTACAATTTAGCTAGGTGTCTACTTAATGCCATGTGGACATAATCTTCCTTGCTATGGATGAGGAAACTAAGGCTCAGGGAGGTGAAATGACTTGCCAAGGACACAGCAGGAGAGTGGCAAAGGTTGGTGTGAACCTGAGTAATTCACGGCTACCAGAAACTCTCATTCCTCAAGCTGGAGTGTGACCAGCTTAAAACAAGGGATGGAAAGGGGGCAGAAGGAGGCATCAGTTCCCTCTCTTTCAAATCCAGCCTTGTCAGATACACAGAGAAAAACACTAGAGGGACCTCTTTGTGTGTGTGAGTGTGTGTATGTGTGTGGTTCTAGTTATTTTTGGCACCAGGGGAACTTAATTAAGAATTGAGTTCACAGCTTTCCCGCTGAGAGCAAGCCAGGGGTGCAGAAAGGAGAAAGGGAGTTGAAGTCAGAGCAGACTGCAGACAGTGAGACTAAAATGAGGAAGCAGAGCCTTGGGGCCTTCCGCTGGGGCCAGGGAGGGGGCACCGATGCTATTCTGGGCCCTGGTCATGCTTTCCCAACCCAGTGTGTTAATGTTCTGCGTTCCCAGGCAGAATTCTTTCTGGGTCTTGAGACAGAGTGGACTCTAAGATGCCGTTTGCCCTTGGTGATGGCAGAGACTGTGTCCTTGGACAGAGGCTGTGGAGGCAGCAGGCCATCCGGGAAAGAGCCTTGGACGTGGAGCCCTCCCGCTGCCCCAGCAGCTCCATTCCTCTCTTCCTGCCACCTTCTCTCTTCACCCAGGCCTTTCCCTGCAGCCTGCCTCCTGAGTTCCGGATACCGTGGGTCTTTGCTCTCTCTTTAGGATTTCAGAAAGTGTCCTGGAGCATCCATCCAAGACAGGCAGCTGTGCAATGAATCTAGTTTAGAGATGAGTCTTGTTCGGCTGTACCATTTTAAAAACTTGTGAACTGAAGCTTGATAATACGAAACTTGGTGCAAAGAGGCGGCATTGTGACAGGCCCTGATTTAAGTGTTGGGGGGACAGTGGGGAGAGGCCAGGGAGATAGGTGGTGAGCAGGTGTGTGTGCACAGCAGTGCAACTGGCTGGTGATAAGGGCCTTGGGGGGGAATCAGTGAGATGGGGTATAGTTATGGTACTTTGAGTGGTTGGGTGCCTATGAGGCTGAGGAGGAGGCAACCGGGTGAAGCAGATGAAGGCATGCGGCAGAAAGAGGAACTGACCCTGAGGGAGACCCTCATGGACTTTGTCATGAGAGCCAGGGGTCCACAAGTAGGGAGGAGACGCTGCTGTCGGCAGAGATGTCGCTGTTATTAACTGATTGGTTGCTTTTGCTTTAACTGCTATATTGAACAAGAACGCCTTACAGGAGTGTCAACTTTATTTTTGTCTCCTGCCTTGGAGAGAGCTCCCCCTGCCTCTCTTACTCCTCCCTCCTAGGTGATAGAGACAGGCGTAAGCCACCCAAGCCCCCTGCCCCAGCCTCGGTTCAGAAACTAAGCGTCCACCGGTCCGTGTGCACACCAGCCGTTCCTTCGTGTCACGCTGTGAGGCGAGCAGGGAGGGGTGGGTGAAGCGGTAGTTTAGGCTTGACAAGGTGGCTTAGCATTCTCTGGCCAGGCAGGGGGCTAATGACGTTTTCCACAAGGGGGTCTCCGGGAGCTCTCTGGTTACACCTGCAGTGCTGGTGACGTCTCTCATTTAGGTGACCTGTCTCTCCTCAGGCCCTTGGCCTCTTGGGTTCCTTGGCCATGCCTCCAGTCAGCACTAGCTGTCCCTTCCAGGAGAGCCTTTCAGCAGGAGGTAAGCTTTCAGCTAGCCTTCTCTACTGTTGAGGCCGCATCTGGCCCGAGGAAGCTCTCAGGTTTCTTGGCCTTGCCTGATGTAAGTCAGCTACGTCACCATCATCACTACCATCATTACCACCATCACCATCATCCTCATCACGATCACCGTCACCATCATAGTCTTAAAGAACCAGCTAGCAAATGCCTTAGGAATGGTTTGCCATTTGATCTCTATTTCAGCTACTACTTCACCACCACTTTTCTGCTGTTCTCAAGACCAACTTAAGAGAAAAAAATTGAGTGCCAGTGGTGGGGAGGAGGAAGCAGTCAAGTAAGATGTAAGATTAACGAGAAAAAAGAGCATCTAAGAAACACCTTCTCTCTGTTGGAGAAGCTTGTAGCTGTCTCTTTAAGTCATTTCAGAGGCTCTGAAGGTTTGAGGTCAGAGAACTCCTAGATCTTCAAGCCTTGAGACAGAGATAGTTTCTGACACAGCTGCCCTGGCCTTTCCTGACTTCCTGGAATAGCTGAGAAGAGCTGCCAAGATGAGTCTTCTTTGTAGGTTAAGTGACTTCAGTGATTCTTGCCGCTGGTGGCATCTTGGGGTCATGCAAGGTCCAGGGGCAGCTATGAGTTTGAGCAGCAGACCCACCATCTGCGTGTCCTTGGGCAGGCACTTTGACCCTTGACCCAGATTTTCACATCGGCCCCCAGATGGTGGTTGCAAGAATTACACTAAATAACGTATGGCACGTGATTTTTTAAAATATATTCTGAACTTAGTTCGGGGTATAAAGATGAAGCTATCGTTTTTCTCCCATGCCTGCTTTCAGCTGTATGTCACTGAAACGTGCTTTTCTATTCTTTGTCAACAGCTTGAGCAGATGATGGATTCTTACGCGTTCCCTTGCCCTGGATCCAACCCAGTCCATCTTCTTTTGCTCTATCTCCTTTGTAAAGTCACTAAGTGGCCTCATTTAGTCATTCAACAGATACATGCTGGCATCTGTTCCATGCCAGCATCTGTTCCATGCCTTGTGCACAGAGATGAAGTGGGCAGGTTCCTTGTCGCCTCAGAACTCAGGGTCTAGGAGGGCACTTACATAGGCCAACTCACCAGGGCCCTTAGATGGACAAGGTGAGACGGCCTTCGAGGCATCACGAAGAAGGAAGTCTGATCACCACAAAACCACCCCAAGCCCATCCCATGCCTCCTGGGCTACATAAGCAAAAGGCAAGAAGGCAAGGAGGAGGAGATTTTGGAATTTTGAGTCAGCATCTTAGTGCAGAAGGCAGGGCCTCATCCCTCTCCTCCAGGATCCAAATGTTTGCCCACATGAACACACAAGTGTCCAGTGCCTTTCACACAGAGGGCATCAAAGCCCATCAGTGTTGTCCAGAGCAGCAATGACGATCAAAGGTGGAGGACAAGAGAAGGCAGTGAGCTGAGACATGGCTCCTCTTCCCTATCCCTCCCCTTTCTTGTCCCCGGAAGAGGGAGCAGACAGGAAGGGTGTCAGAGACAGATGGTAGCAGTCCACTGTCCAGCAAGTTCAGGACGGAAAGAAGGAATCAAAGAGAACACTTACACCCTCTCCCCAGCTCTGAGCCCCTTAAGCCTCCAGTCTGGCTGGCGATCAGGAAAATAGAGCAGAGAGGAGAGAAGCTGTAGTTCTACGTGGTTGAAACCAGACTTCTAATGACCTACAGCATCCAGAAAGCTCTGAGCATCAGCTGGGCACTTCATAGACGGTACCCCATTCTGACTTCACCATAGACATGTGTGGGAGTCAGGACTAATTTGGTGGCTACTTAAAGAAGACCGGCCCAGACTAGATTAAGCAGTAAAAGGATTCATTGCTCACATTACTGGGGAAGAAAAACAGATCAACTCTTGAGGGAGGGGCTGCAGGAACCAGTGTCCCGCTGCCAGTTGCCCAGTTCTCTCTCTCTGCCTCTCCATCTTTCATCTTGCCCTCTGTTTCTCATTGCCTTGATTATTTTGTATTATTTATGTACTTATCCGCCAGCACCAGGTAGCCACTGAGATGTCTGCAGTAGTTTCCAATTGATGCTGTAACATATTACCCTAAACGTGGTGGCTTAAAACAACACAAGCTTACTGTCCTACAGTCCTGGAGGCTAGAGGTCCAGAATGGGTTTCACTGGGCTGAAATCAAGGTGTGGGCAGAGCTATAGTCCTCTGGAGACTCTAAAGGAAAATCCTTGACCTTGCCTTTTCCAGCTTCTAGGGGCCTCCAGCTCTCCTCAGCTTGAGGCCCTTCCTCCATCCTTGATGGCCAGTTGAGTCCTCACATGGCATCACTCTGACGGCCTTCCGCCTCCTTCCACTTTTAAGGGCGCTTATAATGATATAGGGCTCACCTGGATATTTCAGGACACTTTCAATTTTAAGGTCAGCTAATCAGTCAACTTATTTCCATCTGCACACTTCATTCCACTTAGCCATGTAAGGTAACACATTTGTAAGTTCTGGGGTTTAGTATGTGGACACCCTTAGGGGCCATTATTCTGCCTGCTGTAATGTCTAACAGGCATCTCAAGCTTGACAAGTCCGTATCTGAAGTCTTCTTTCTCTCCCCCCGGAAACTCGCTCCACCTGTGACCACCTGTGTCTGAGCTGATGGCGAGTCTGTCCTTCAGTTGCACAAGTCCCTGGGGCCTGGCTCCCTTGTTCTCACATCCTGCCCCCAACCTGTCAGCTACTCTGGTGCACTCTCCCATCAGCATCTACTCCCGGTCTCCACAGCCTGGACCAGCCACCATCCTCTGTCTCCTGGATGATGGCAAAAGACTTCCCTCAGGCTTCTCCGATTCTAAGTCTTGCCTCCTGCAGCCTGTTCCCAACAGGGCAAACAAGGGGCCCTTTGAAATCCTAGATCGGATGGCGTCACTCTTGGTAGTTAGCTCCATCTGCTCCTGCACTTTCTGAGAGGGAAACAGGGATCGGAGCAATGGGGGCAAAGTGCTGGTCTGTTCCTGGGAAAGCTATGCTAGAGGGCATGACTCAGGTGGGACAGTGGGTTTGTTGAAACTCTTCTGAGGTGAATATACTTGCCCAAAACTTCAGGCAGGGATCTGATAAGGTGGCCAAGCAAGTGGACCAAAATCCTCTTTTCCTGAATGCAGGCAGATGTGAAGGAGAGGGAGGGGACAGCTCTGAGCCAGCATCATCTCTCCAACTTCCCACCTGAAGGAGAGAGTGAAAGATGGGGAGAGAGGCCAAGAGCGTCCTGGGGATGTTCCTCTACTAGGAGACTGTACAAGGGGAAAATAATTGTTCCTTTTCATTTTCTACCTATGTGTCAGAATGATAAAATTAGTTTTCATGGTCCAGAGAAGTTTGAGTCTACACTCCCATCTGTCAAGGGAGGGGATTGATTTGGACTTTGGAAGCATGGGAGCTAGAGGATGTTAGTAATATCTGCTTCAGTATGGAAGGCATTTCTGACATGGCCCCACAATCCACTTCCTGGTAGTCATGTCCTGGTGTAATCCCCTCCCATAAAAAGTGATGGAATGTCCCTTCTTAGATATGATCACACAGCCATTGAAGGACTGAAGTTCTTAGTCTCATAACCTATGAGATATTGACTCCTGTATATAGTACACAAGAGATCTTAAAAGCTGATGCTTCCCCAATAGAGCCTCAAAATATCTACAGCCCTGGGTGACACCTGGATCGCTCCTGAGAGACCTTGATGCAGAGACCAAGATAAGCCACGCAATTCCTGAATACAGAAGCTGAGATGATAAATTGTGTTAAGGCGTGATGCTTTGGACTGACTTCTTATGCAGCAATAGCTAACTGATACATGACTCCTTAGCACAGTGCTCAGCACCTAAATGCTCAAACAAGGGACATTATTTTGTTTATATATCTGACTCCAAAATCACTTCTCCAGCTGTCTTTCAAGAGTGGCTGAGAGGGACTTCTCTGGTGGTCCAGGGACTAAGTCTGCACTCCCAATGCAGGGGGCCCGTGTTCAATCCCTGGTCAGGAAACTGGATTCCACATGATGCTACTAAGAATTCACATGCCGTAGCTAAGACCCACATAGCTGAATAGCCGTAACAAGTAAGTAAGTAAATATATACATAAGAAAAGAGTGATTGAGAGATACTTCTAAGGTTGGGAATGTTTTCAAAATATCTTACCTCCTGTGGTTCTTTTCTATCTCTAAGTCTCAGAAAATTAAGGGAAAGAAGTAGAAAAATGTTCTCCTTCCCTCATGCTTGGGAGTCACCAAGAGGCTGAAACTAAAGTGAACTGAATTTTCCTCCCTACTGTGATTTTGCTGGTCCTGAATTTCCTCCTTATCCCATGAATTTAGTTGCAGCAAAAATTCAACCCTAGCTGAATAGCTCTAAAGTGGTGCCAGATAAAAACAGCACAGCCCACATAGAAACAAGCCTTCTATATCACAGTTGCCATAGAAATAAGGGAAAAGGTGACTAATAAAAAAGCGTCGCCTGGATCTTGGTAAACAGACCCAGCCATGGTGCCTGGGAAATTGCTTACATACAAAGTCCTCTAGAGCTGTCTTCAGATGGATGGTTACAAAAAAGCTGGTTCCACTCGGTTCCCAGCAATGTGGTGTGTGAACTCATAAGACAAATCGTGTTCTAAAGGTATCTAATGAGGTCATGTTTCATGTGTGATAATAATTTGTCTCGGGGGCTTAGCCAACCTATTCCTGCACAGACTGTGTCAGTAATTTCCCCAGGGGGGCACATGCCCAGGCCATACAGCGAGGTTTTGTCACGGAATCCTGCTGGATCTAATGAGAAAGAGAAAGCATTAAATAGCAGTTATTAGAATGTTAGGTATGAGCCGCCGTATCAAGATTAATTCCCTAAGAGAAAGAGGGGACACGGAGAGAAACAAACTAGGAAGTGGGAGAAGAAGAAAGGAAGACGGAGTCCCCATAATGCCTCTTGAACATTCAGACCTGTCATCCTTAGAGTGGTTGGTCCCTAGCACCAGCCAGCTTCATTTTTATTTAGGTGGATCTGGGTGGGTTTCTGTCCTCTGCATGGGCAAGAGACCTCTTAGAGATTGAACTGTGTTCTCTCAAAGGAGGTGTTGAGAGCTTAACCCACAGTACCTGATCAGTTCAGTTCAGTCGCTCAGTCGTGTCTGACTCTTTGCGACCCCATGAATCGCAGCACGCCAGGCCTCCCTGTCCGTCACCAACTCCCGGAGTTCACTCAGACTCACGTCCATCGAGTCAGTGACCTTATACTGTGACCTTATTTGGAAATAGGGTGATTGTAGATATCATAAGTTAAGGTGGACTCACCTTGAGATGCGGTGCATATGTAGAATGGGATTTTACTCAGACATTAGAAAGAATGAAATAATGTCATTCGCAGCAACATGGATGGGCCTAGAGATTGTCATGTTGAGTGACGTAAGTCAGACAGAGAGGAGAAATGTCATATAATATCCCTTTTATGCAGAATCTAAAAAGAAATGATAAAAATAAACTTACTCACAAAACAGAAATAGACTCACAGACTTAGAGAACCAACTTCAGTTTGCCAGGAAGAAGAATGGGGGAAAAGGATAATTAGGGAGCTTGGAATGACATGTATGTACTGTTATATATGAAATGGATAACCAACAAGGCCCTACTGTATAGCACAGGTAACTCCTCTCCATGTGTGGTGGCCTGGATGGGAGGGGAGTTTGGCGGGGAATGGACACATGTATATGGCTGGGTCCCTTTGCTGTCCATCTGAAACTATTACAACATTGTTAATAGGAAATAGTCCAACCTGAAATAAAAAGTTTAGAAAGAAGTCAACCTGGAGAAGGGTGAACCTCAAATCTGATACAGCTGGTGTCCTTGTAAGATGAGGTAAAGACCCATGCGATGATGCCACGTGATGACAGAGGCAGGGGTTAGAGTGATGTGGCTGGAGGCCGAGGCATGCTGAAGGCGCCAGCCGCCATCAGAAGCCAGGAAGAGGCTTGACCCTGTAACTCTTTCATTTCAGTCTTCCGGCCTCCAGAACTGAAATTGAATTTCTCTTGTTCTAAGTCATCCAGTATGTGCTACTCATTTAATACAGCAACCTTGGAAAACTAATCCAACCCCTCATAGGAATGGGGGGGAAGGAAACCAAAGCCTGGCGGCAGAGACGGCGCTGTTCAGCTCCTTCCATCTCTCTCCCAGCTCTGCGGCTCTGTGTGAGGGTCCTCACGTTGGTCGTCTGGTCCGCGAAGTAAGGAGTGCAGGGCTTCTGCAGTGCTGTGAACGTGTCTGACAAGGGGCCTGGCCACACCTACTCCTCAAAGACCCTTTGCCCAAAGAAAGTGGGACCATTAGGGGACACCCACAATAGGATGTCAAACACGAAGGTCTGCTCCTGGCTGTTGCCCTTTTTCTTTTCGCTTAGGTATAAACTGAGATTTCTTTAGGCTTCTTTTTCTTGACTTCTCTCCAGCCTCAGGAGGTCTCCTTGCTGAGACCTTTATAACATATTAGGTCCCTGTTTAGTGTCCCAGTAAAGGCAGTGTCCTTCATTCTCCTCACCTCAGCCTTCTGAATGGGGCGGATGAGTGGCAAATAACAATAGCCGAAACACTGACAGACAGTCTTTATTTATCTGAAGGTATTTTTCAAGGGCAAGAAAACAAAGACAGAGGCACAACTTTTAGTACTTCTTCCACTTGGGGTTCTTAATGGAAATGGGATTTTTAATGAAAGGGGATGGGGACCTTCAGATTATTGAAATTCCTTATTCTGTGTCTTGGAGGGAGTCTGAAAGGTACCCTGCTTCTTCAAAAGTTGGTGGAATGGGACAGCCCACAATGGGAGGATAAAAAACAAGAGAGAAGGAAGGGCCCTGTACAAATAAAATTTCTAGATTACGGTGGTTCTAGAGGTATGAAGCTCTAAAGTCTACTCACATGCTTCCTAGGTGAATTGATTTTGAAAAAAATTATTACACTCAATCATATTTTTCTGCTCTTGCCATCCTCTCTCCACATCCTCAATATTTTCCAAAGGGAACAGCCCACTTGTAAATGACACTAGGCTCTAACCATGGTCATGCATCATTTTTTTTTTTAGTAAAAAAGAATCCATCATTTTCCCGCCACTCTACTTCAAACTAGGCACAAAGTCCTGAGATCAAGTCTGTGCACCCAAATGATGGGACATTGCTGTGGCCTGATTGATTGGAACACCAGTATGTAGGCTATGGAAACGATAGCAGTTACATTTGTGTATGTTTCATATTTCACCTGCTTTGTTCTGTTGGTGTTATTGTTGTTCTCAGTGTAATTCAGGTCACCTGGGCCTCAGTCCTGTAGCTCAGACTAGCGAGAGCCAGCATTCCACAGTGTTGAGAAGATGACACTCTTCTGTTAGATTTCTGCCTGTTTGGAGTGGCTCCCTCTGCCTCAGGTCCTACAACAACCTAAGCACAGAACTCAGTCCCAGCACTGGCAGCTACAGGAAACTGCTTAGGCAAAACAGTTTGGGAATCTCTGTAGTTCTCGGTGAAGATGTGTGGCTTACGGTGGCTTCCTGGTGGCTCAGCAGTAAAGAATCCACCTGCTCTGCAAGAGTCACAGGAGCCACGGAAGATGTGGGTCCTGTCCCCAGATCAGAAAGACCCCCTGGAGGAGGGCAGGGCAGCCCACTCCAGGATACTTACCGGGAGAATCCCAGGGACAGAGGAGCCTGGCGGGCTACAGTTCATGGGGTCTCAAGGAGTCAGACACAACTGACACGACTTAGCCTACATGGGTCATGGATTGTGGGAGAGGGATAATATTTGCCCACACTCTTTCAGCCAACGTTATCTCCTACTTTCCCTTAGGACCAAAACAAATTTTTAAAAATCGTTTATGGTTTAAATATGCTGGGAGGTGGGGTGGGGAGGGACTCTCCTTCCACCTTAAGTGACTCAGCCAAATGCAATTAGATGCTTTCTCCTAGAGAAATACCAGTGAATGTTTTCATTTTTATTGTTACTTTAGTAAATATATCCCAGAATTAGGTTGCTAGAGCTATTGTAACAAAATAGTAGATGATTTTAAAAAAATAAATTTACTGTCTCCACAGTTTGCTGATCTAGAAATCTGAGCTCATGGTGTTGGCAGGTTCAGTTCCTTCTGAAGATTGTAAGGAAGGATTTGCTTCAGGCTGCTCCTTGTCTTCCTGTTCATATGTTTTTCTCCTCGCATGGGTGTCTTTCTCCAAATTTCCCCTTTGTATAGATCCAGTTATAATGGATTAAGGCCCACCCAAATGACCATGCTTTAATTTGATTACCTCTGTAAAGACCCTATGTCCAAACAAGGTTGCATTCTGAGGCATTGCACATTAGGACTTCAACACAGGAATTTGAGACGAAACACAGTTCAACCCATAGCAGTCCTATTATCCAATTCAAGAAATTCTGCATATGAAATGCCCCAAATTTGCATGGAAAAGTTGAAAGAATATGCACATGTCTGGTGATTTTTATGTGAGTAAGGTGGTCACCATCTAGCCACATTCTGAAGCTGGATGTAACGCCTTGTGGCAGCTGTCAGCTGTGGTCTGTGAAGGCCTTTCTCACTATGAGAGCCTCATGACCAGTGTGGCTACTTTTCCAAACCTTATTTCAGAAGCCAGAACATCAGCTTTTGCCTTTTGAGTTATGATTGTTGCACATATGATTAAAATCCTGCTCTTCAAAGTTTAAGTAATTTACACCTTTGGTGATTTTCTCCAAAGGGATATCAGCTTGGTTGAATGTGATGAATGTTTAATTAACTCTTATTGTTGGCAACACAGGATTTCCCCATGACTGTGAGCTTCGAGAGAGGTGTTCCATTATGTGGCTAAATATGCTGTCACCCTGCTGAACTATGGTGAATCTGAACTCTCACCCTGCCAGACAGGATGAAAATAACTCCAGACAGCTCGGAGGAGTGATCCCAGTGTAGATTGCATTTGCATGGTAGAGACATCATTGTTGGAGAGTATGGTTGCTCCTCTGACACCACTTAGCTCAGCTAGTGTCATTTCTTGAGTGAAAGTTATGCTGAAACTTCAGAATGTATATTTGGTGTATGGAGTAGGGGGGCAAGAATGAACTCAATTATAATGACGATGAGAGAAACGTTAATAACTACTTTTGGGTTTAGTCACTTCATCGTGTCCAGCTGTTTGCAACCCCATGGACAGTAGTCCACCAGGCTTCTCTGTCCATGGGCTTCTCTAGGCAAGAATAGTGCAGTGGGTTGCCATTTCCTCCAAGGGATCTTCCCAACCCAGGGATTGAATCCTCGACTCCTGTGTCTCCTGTACTGCAGGCAGATTCTTTACCACTGAGCTACCAAGGAAGCCCTTAACTGCTTTTAGCAGAAAGAAAAGCTCAGCCTCAGGGAAGCTGAGATTTGCCCCAGGACACATGACTCCAATCAACTGAGCCAAAACTTGAACTTAGGTTTTATGCTCCGAAGTCCTTTAGACTATATAATAGAGGTCTAGCCCTGTGGTGGCCATCTGCTCCACTTGACTTGAATTTTCTTTTGGGAATCACTATTTCTTCAGTTTCAGGCCATTTAACTCAAGTGAGAATCATCTATTCCACTTTAGTTAGGCTTGAACACCTACCCAGCCTGGCCAGTCAAAGTCATAACATTGGTTCAGGGGTAGGCTTGTGACTCCATACAGGCCAGTGAAATCTGACAGAGGGGCTCTGTTCCCAGGCTGAATTGGGAGGTGCTGGTGGTCATCTTAGGGCTTCCCAGGTGGCACTAGTGGTAAAGAACCTGCTTGCCAGTGCAGGAGACATAAAAGACATGAGTTCGATCCCTGGGTCGGGAAGAGCCCCTGGTGGAGGGCATGGCAACCCATTCCAGTATTCTTGCCTGGAGAATCCCATAGACAGAGGAGCCTGGTGGGCTACCGTCCATAGGGTCATGAAGAGTTGGACACGACTGAAGTGACTTGGCATGCACTCATTGGTGGCTATCCTTACCTACCCTTGGGAAGAGCCTAACTGAGAATGAAAGACCAGGTAAGGAAATAATCATGGCTGAAGTCAAAATTATCCCTGGACTTTTCAGTTGAATGAGTTAATAAAATTTCTTTGTTGTTGTTTGTTTGTTTGAATTGAGTTTTTGATATTTGTGCTCAAAAGAGCACAGATTGATCCAATCCTTATCATTTAAAGTGTCCAAAGCACATGATCAGATGGTATCAGAAGGACCGGTCTTGTGGACAGGGAATATCAGGAGCAAGTGGGCATTGGTTGGGATGTGAAGTCTTGGGGTCCTATCTTGTGATTGGAAATCTGAGAAAGTCCAAGGCAAAATGAGATGAGCTGACCACCTTAGACTCAGAAGTGTTCTTATAATAAGAACCCTGATAGACCTTCTTCTCTTATAGGCTTTGGCACTAAGGGACTCCACCATCTTCCAAAGTACCTTCCTCTCTCTTCCCCTAAAGCAGTGCATTCCCATGACTGTTCATCTGGTCCTCTTTCCTTTCGAGCCTTTCCTTTTTGCTCACCCACCACATTTGAAAGCTGCTGTCAGTGGCTCCACTGAGGGGGGTCTCCCTTCTTCTGGGTGAGCCTTGTCAGAGTGTTGTGGTTCTGTACTGCTGGGTCCCTTCTTCACTCTCTGTCCATCCAGGCAGCCCCCATGGTTCTACCTGCACTAGATTTGGCTCTAGCTCTTCTGAACTCAAATGTATATTTTTTTGCCTCACATGTGAGTTGGAATTTCAGATCTTTGCTTCTTCCAGGTTAAGCTGCAGCTGTCATTGTAAACTAGAGTGTTTTGTTTTGGTCTATAGATTTTTAGAAGATGTGAGAGAATTAAAATCGAGGGCTGTGTTGTGCTTAGTCACTCAGTTGTGTCCGACTCTTTGCTACACTATGAACTATATATAGCCCGCCAGGCTCCTCTGTCCATGAGATTCTGCAGGCATGTATACTGGACTTGGTAGTCATTCCTCTCTCCAGAGGATCTTCCTGACCTAGGGATCAAACCTGGGTCTCTTGCACTGCAGGCAGATTCGTTACTGTCTGAGTCACCAGGGATATCCAGAATCTGAGGAACTGGATCAGTCTACTGCCATACTCTACTGCAAGGCCATGTCTGCCACACCAGTGCCAGTGAGCTTTAGGAAGCCAAGCTTCCTGTCTCCTCGGTCCCTCCATCAATTGCTCTCAGGGGAGTGGGCTCAGGAAGAACTATTTACCAGACATCTTGTCATTCTCAGAAACCATGTTAAGCACTTTCATGCCTCCATGCCTTTGCTTATGCTGTTACTTCTGCCTCAAATACCCTCTACCTAATTCTCCATCTGGAAAAATTATCTGCATCTTTCAAATTCATCTCAAATGTCAGCCTTCTTTAAGAAGCTTCACCCCCCCCCCGCCCTCTCCCCGCTCCATCACCACCAACTTATTCTGTTGTGTTAATGCATCTCTCCTTCTGCTGTGTTATAGCATCACTTGGCTGAATCTCCCATACTGTAGCACTTATTCCATTGAACCTAACATACACACTCTCTCTTACTAGACCCTGAGGTCTTCAAGGTCAGAGAACGGGCCTGATTCATCTTTGTGTCCCAAACATCCGGCACAGTGCTTGGCATAGAGGAGCTGATCTCAAATCTTCATTGAATGAATAAGTAAATAAAATAGTTTATGCCAGGCTTGCACCTCGGACGGCTTCATGGTGTTGGGAGAACTGGCACAAAGCACTTCTCGCCATTCACAAAGGCAGCTGACACTGCAGACTCGGGCCCCCAGTTGGGAGGCACAGGGCTCTTTGAATCTGCTTCATTATTATTTTTTTTTAAAGAAAACAATATGATGCTTCCTTAGTGCTTCCCAAAGCACCCCAATCAGCACACTAATCACTCTGAAGTGTCATCTGAATCTGCCAATTTCATAAATTTGCATATTTTCCAATCAGTTCCTCCCCCCTCCCCCCTTTCATTAGCTATTCTTGGAAGAGCCACACTTTTTCCATATTGCTCAAACCAACTTGATTTTTATTTCCCTTTGTAAAGACAGATTTGTGAGATGATGAATTAGTCATTGCCAATTTCATGCGTTTACGCTCTGTGCGTTTACACCTTATATTTATTCAGCCCCATTCTCCCCTTCTGGCTCCAGATGGTGTAGCAATACAGCCTCGGATATGGAAGGGAGAAAGCTCTTTCTCCCTCCCTCCTCCCACGATTTCAGCTCTAGCTCAATTGTGCCAGGTTTGAATGGTGCAGCACTCCCTTGCAAAACGCGGCTGTTTCGGCAGATTTCACAGCCGCTTGGGAACCGCGAAATGTGAGTGAGACGATAGGAACCACCAGACACACTCTTTTCACTCCAGCCACTGTCCTTCTGATAAAACCTCAGTGGGTGATATTTTGATAGATTGGCAGGTACGTATTTTTCCAAAGCTTTCATCATTCAAGCTTTGAGCCAGAAATGCCTCCAGAGAAGGCTGACACAATGGAACCATGGAACAAAAGAATCAAATCACTAGGTTTTCAAAAGTCAAAAGTCCCGGTGGCAGAGGAACACGTGATCAGGTCAAACCAGACTTCTTGCTTCTTCTGGAGACCGAAATGGAAGTCCAGACAAGAATGTGAAACAAGAACTATAATGGGTGGAGGAAGGATCAGAGACAAAAGTATGGTCATCATCCTTTTGGAAGGCATCGAGCACCTGCCTATCGCCCATAGCTGAGCCCCAGGGAAGGTAACAGGCCACAGTTCAGTTCGGTTCAGTCGCTCAGTTGTGTCTGTCTCTTGGCTGCGACGGACCGCGCAGAAGCATGGCCAAGAGGAGCTACCCCTCGCCCAAGGAACAGACCACAGAGCATGGAAATCCCAGGTGACTGGGCTGTTAACTAGGAGTGTTTCTCGATGAGGCCAAGGGAGGTGGCCAGTTTGCTTAGTTCCTCATAGGAGTCCCCGGGCTCAGTAGAGTCATCAGTGTGTCACATCTAGATAAAGGACACAAGATGGAAACAAGCACTCAGCATCTCCTGTGACCAGAAACCTTCTGATTCCCATGACAGGGGCAGAAACAGACAATGGGTCGGGGCCTGGGGAGAATGAGGCATCAGGAGTGAGTGAGGGTAAAAGAAGGGTGCAGGGGAGGACGACCCAGTGGCGGATGCTCAGCATGGACACAGGACCACCCAGGAACAGAGGACCCACCCCTATGATGCCGTGGTCCTACATAAGCCTCTGAGAACTCAGACACAGGAGGGGGTTGGGGAGTGAGGAAGCCCCTGACTTCTTGAAGACACTGTAAATTGCTTGAGATCTTCTGGACTCAGTTGAGATTACCCAGAATGGGCCAGAGAATGGAGGGTGGAGAGAGCATTAATGTGAGTTTCAGGGAAAATTGAAGAGGTTTCTGTCTTACACGTCTGTACTGGGGCCTAGAACACTATCTGCCCTACTGAGCAAAAGTACATGAGTTGACTTCAAAAGCAAAGCGAAGTGTTAGTCACTCAGTCATGTCCAACTCTTTGCAACCCCATGGACTGTAGCTTGCCAGGCTCTTCCATCCATGGGATTTTCCAGACAAGAATAATGGAGTGGGTTGACATTTCCTTCTCCAAGGGAACTTCTCAACCGAGGGGTCGAACCCAGGTCTCCTGCATTGCAGGCAGATTGTTTACCACCTGAGCTACCAGGGAGTTGACTTCAAAGTTTCAGTAAATCCAACGTTCCTGGAGGAAAATGTAAAGGTCATTCAGGGAAACCACATATTTTAGGGATCTGGACATTTTATGTGCTAATTTGGCCAGAGTCTGAGAGCCCCTAAGGAGAGCTGGGTCTCCCAGGCCTGCAAGCTTACCAACACCTATAGAAGCTATTGATCATATCAGAAAAGCTAATCATATTTCTCAACAGAGGTGTCCACACAAAAACATTTTACAGGGATATTTTTAAACATCTATGGTGTGTGTGTGTGTGTGTTTGTGTGAGACAGAGAGAGAGATTATGCAGAAAATAAAAAGAAGAAATGAAAAAGCTTCTGGGAGCAGGGGGTCTTCAATTTGTTGGGATGGTGGAGTCCCTGATGATGTTAGGCGTTTCACACAGCATGGTGATAGGGGGACATCTGGACCAGGAGTGACATTATAGGCAGAAATATAACCAGGAATTTTATGTTGCACATGAAGCTTAAACATAGTTAATTTGAGGCCTACGAAATATGATGAATTATAAAAGGAATGGTCAAAATAAGCTAGCTGGAATCTTCCGAGTTTTCTCAGGCTCTGTTTGCATCCCATATGTTACTCGTGCACAATCTCAGTAAAAGCTGGCAGGAAGAGTGGGAAGAAAATCTACAGAAGAAGCGTCAGCCATTGTTTTCACTTGTTAGGCAAAATGGGGATAGAGGTAGGGGAGGGAAGATGAGACGATTTGCTTTTAGAGGCAATTTGGTAAGTGTTCACTGAGCAAAACTGCTAAGCCAAGAACTCCCTGGTGACCACATGTGGTCTCCACCCAGAGGAGCTGAGGGGCCCCAGTGACAATGACTTGAGAGGCCAGAGCTCTGTGATCCTATGTCTGATACACTCTGATCTGTCTGGGGAACTCTACAGCAGCTGTGGGTGGAAAATGCAGAAAGAGAGAGAGTAGTTGCTGTGGACAGTGAGGCCAGAGGCAGTCATGAAAGGAGCATCATTTGAGGACCATAGCTCCAGAGGTTTAGAACAGAGGAAAGACTGCTTCTCTGTATCTACATAAATAAAACCCTGGGACGTGGCTGCTCCTGCGAGGTCTAGAATGTTATATGGCCACCCTCATTTGTTCAGAAGATCTCAACTCCACGTTGGAGGAGAGAGAGAGCCATGCAATGTTAGCAAGCAAACAACCCTAAGAGAATTTTGTAAAAACAGCAATTCTATAGGACACGAGCTCTCTACACCTCACCATACACTCTTATCATTTTATCACTCCTTGTTCAATCAAGAATTATCACCTGAGATCCTTCCAGAGCTGGTGCTGTGCAGGACTCAATGGACATGTAGCAGACAGAAGCAGGGCTAAACTTGACCATGTGGCTGATACATGTCCAAGTCCTCAGGGGCAGATCAGTTTGCCCTCCAACCCCCACCTCCCAGAGCTTTTCTCCTTGGGTCCGATGTGGTCTTTGGAGGCAGCAAACTCACTTATAGATTTATGCTATATATCATGCTATAAAACTTATAGATTTATGCTATAAAAGTATAGGCTTCAACTTGCAGCAACATGGATGGACCTGGAGATTATCATGCTAAGGGAATTAAGTCAGAGAAAGACAAATACACCATACCACTCATGTGTAGAATCTAAAAAATGATACGAATGAACTTATTTACAAAACAGAAACTGATTCACAGACATGGAAACTAAAGTTATGGTTACCAAAGGGGAAAGTGAAGATGGGGGTGGGGGGAATAAATTAGGAGCATGGGATTACTGTATACATATTACTGTATACCCACAATGACCTACTGTATAGCACAGGGAACCCTACTCAATATCTTTTAATAACTCATAAGGGAAAAGAACCTTATAAAGAATATATATATCCATATACATGCATATGGATAACTGAATCATTTTGCATACCTTTGAAACTAATACAACACTGTAAGTTAACTATACTTCAATTTAAAGAGTACTTTAAAAAGCCCATCAGCTTCAGTTTCCTGACAGACCTATGCAGAGGCCAATGACAGAGACCACACTGGATGTAAAGACAGTATTTGACTTATTTATTCTGAGGTGAGTCACTGCCCTCAAGGAACTCACAGCCAGCTGGACAGATGGAGAACTGAAGGGTGACAGTGATAACAGAAGGTGGTCTTTCCTGCAGCAGAAAGTTGGATTAATTTTGTCTAGTGGGAGAAGTATCAATAACTTCAGGTATTCAGATGACCCTACTCTAAAGGCAGAAAGTGAAGAGGAACTAAGGAGCCTCTTGATGAAGGTGAAAGTGGAGAGTGAAAAGGCTGGCTTAAAACTCAGCCTTCAAAAAACTAAGATCATGGCATCCAGCCCCATCACTTCATGGCAAATAGATGGGGAAACGATGGAAACCATGACAGACTTTATTTCTTGGGCTTCAAAATCACTGCGGATGGTGACTGCAGCCATGACATTAAAAGACGCTTGCTCTTTGGAAGAAAAGCTATGACCAACCTAGACAGCATATTAAAAAGCAGAGACATCACTTTGTGGACAAAGGTCCATATAATCAAAGCTGTGGTTTTGCCCATAGTCATGTATAGATGTGAGAGTTGGAACATAAAGAAAGCTGAGTGCTGAAGAACTAATGTTTTCAAAATGTGCTGGAGAGGACTCTTGAGAGTCCCTTGGACTGCAAGATCAAACCAGTCAATCCTAAAGAAAATCAGTCCTGAATATTCACTGGAAGGACTGATGCTGAAGCTAAGCTCCAATACTTTGGCCACGTGATGTAAAGAGCTGACTCATTGGAAAAGACCCTGAAGCTGGGAAAAACTGAGGGCAGGAGAATTGGGCAACAGGGGATGAGGTGGTTGGATGGCATCACTGACTCAATGGACATGAGTTTGAGCAGGGGAGGAACAAGATGGCGGAGGGGTAGGTGGACGTGGAGTACATTTCTCTCCACAGATACATTAGGAATACACCTTCAGACACATAAGTGTTTGCAGAACACCAGCTGAGAGAGGACAGGAGTACCTGACCACTGGAAAAGAATATATAGAACCATGCAAAACTCTGTAGGATGAGGGAACTAGGGGGAAAACACAAGTGTTAGTAGGACTGGGACTTCCTTCGGCAGATGGGGGAACTGAGGCAGGGGTCTGATCCCCACATTGGAGCAATTGTCTGGGTCAGAGGAGAAATATTTAAGGCTGACAGTGAAGCAGCTGATCTGTGGCCGCCTAAATGGAATGAGAATCAGACAGTCCTTGCCACAGCCATACACACCCTGGACAGGGACACAGGTCCCCTAGAAGGCACAGAGGCTGGAAGCTGGAGTGTAGTGATTGTGGAACAATCTCTACCCAAGGGCTGCTGTTGGCTGCAGAGAGATGGATTGAGATGACATGAGGGAGGAGATTATGGGGAATTTGAGCAAACTCTAGGAGATAGTGAAGGACAGGGAAGCCTGGCATGCTACAGTCCGTGGGGTCGCAAAGAGTCCATACGACTAGGCAACTGAACAACAACTAAATGCCCAAAGGTTTATTTGACATACATTCTGTACCTGATCCAAGTGGCACAGAGAATACGAAGGACAAAGATGGTCTTAGCCCCTGGGTCTTCCTGGCCTAGGAGGAAAGGCAAAGAAATCAGTGAGTCAGGGCTAGATGAAGCACAAGGTATAGAGCTGGGGCCGGAATCAGTCTTCCTAAGTGTTGTGGAGAACAAGAATTGCCTCCGAAGGGGAGACGTGACCTGCAGCTGTATTTTATTTGGACATTATATTTTCATAGTTTAAAAGGGTAACTGCCAAGAGTTTCCAAAAGGAGCTGTCAAAGAAAAATGCAGATTTCGAATCTCTCTTGAAACATCAGAAAGTTCTAGCCACAGTGGCCCACATCCTCCCCGAGGTCCATGTGTTTGCGCAGCAGGGGTCCCATTTGGACAGGTCAGGTTCTCATCAGTCCACGTCCACTGCTGGCTTCTGTCTCGTTAGCAGTGTGGCTCCTGCAGTGACCTGAACTTGAAGTCCCCAATTCATACAAACACCAGTCCTGTGCTTGACATATAATAGGCCCTCCACCAAGGGGGACTCAAGATAATATTATAATAACAACAGTGATTATTATTATTCTTCCATTTCATTTCACTGCCCATCTCCTGTGTTTACCCCCCGAGAGTTCTGAGTACCTTCTTGTTCTCCTGAGAACTTGATGACCTCTCAGCCCTTCATTCCAGCATCACAGACACAAGGGAAATAACTGAGCAGACCCAGCTTGCAGTGACAAGATCCCACAGGGGGAGGGACCATGGGGACAGCTTCATAGAGGAGCAGCGAGCACTTGTTCCATGCAGACCCTGGCAAGCAGGTCACAATAAGGAAGTGACCACTGCAAAGACAAGAAGGCAGCAGCAAAGACCCACATGTGACTTCGCAGCAGATGGGGCACAAGCCTGGCCTGGCTGGCGTCTCATTCATGGTGAGTGAGTACGTTCCTAGGACAGCCAAGGATGGCTTCTTGGTTGGGTCCCATTGATCCAGACACCAGTTTTGCTTCATCTTCTCTGGTTAATCAGAGTGTCCCTGGGGAACAACTCAGCAGTTATGACTTTGCTACCACATTGGATACTCTTATTCCTCCTTACCCCAGCTCTCTCTCTCTCTATCCGGGCTTACTATGTCTACAGCCACCAAGCACTGCCAACAGCTGCTTCACTGCTGCTTTATGAATGTCAGCCCTGGGGAGTGCAGTGTCCCCTTTAGCATTCTGTGGATGCTCTGCAGAAATGAATGTTTAGAGACTTGAACTTATTGTAATACGTGTTGTAGACTGAATTGCCTCCCTCTACCAGCCACCACTTCAGTTAAAATGTTGAAGCCCCAACCTTCACCATGACTGTATTTGGAGGCGAGGCCTTTAAGGAGGTTATTAAGGTTAAATGAAGTCCTTGGAAAAGGAGATGGAGACACAGCACCATGGGGAGGGGCATGGTGAGGGGCACGCACACAGAGGAAAGGCCATGTGTGGGCATTATGAGAAGGGGGCCATCTGCAAGCCAGGAAAAGAGGCCTCACCAGAAAGCAACTCTGGTGGCACCTTGACCTTGGATTTGCAGCCTCCAGACCTGTGAGACTACCCATTTCTGTTCTTTTAGCCACCCAGCCTGAGTCAACTGCAGCCCTAGTCAACTGCAATGTGAACCAGGGAAGAATTGATAATTGGCACATCAGAATGCAAGCTCACATATGATATTGCTCAGGGTGAGGCTTAAGCTTCAGAGTTGAAGAAAAATGTTATACACATAATATAACTTAAATGTATAAGAAATGGCAAAAAGTTGTAAAGTTCCAACTAATTGAAGATTAGGCAACACTGGCTGAGTGAAATGGTAGCTTTGGGATAAGGCAGCCCTTATCCCCACTTTGGGATAAGGCTATGACCCAAAGATAAAAACTTCATGAATTGGGGAAAGTCAGCTTCTTTGAAGTCAGGTCCCCACTGGTCAAAAACAAGCAGCAAAACTTTGTTTTCATTTTCTCTCAATGTGTTTGCCAGTTCCACAGGCTATGGGCAACTTAAGGACTGCTTCTGGTTTGTGCCAAACTCATGATCCCAAGAACCCAGCCAGACTTGCCACCAGCAGGATAGCAAGTGGGGAAGAAGGACATGGGTCTTGCCGCTTAAGAGCTGTGTGCCACTGGGAAAGTTACTCAGTCTCTATGAAACTCAAATTCCTCATCTCTAAAATGGAGATGATAGTAGCATCTATTTTAAGGTCTTATTTTGAGAATTAAATGAAGCAGTCTCTGTAAAGTACTTGGCACACTGCTAAGAGCTAAACAAAAGTTTGTCATTATTATTCAGTTCAGTTCAGTTCCTCAGTCATGTCCGACTCTTTGCGACCCCATGAATTGCAGCACGCCAGACCTCCCTGTCCATTACCAACTCCCAGAGTTCACTCAAACTCACGTCCATCAAGTTGGCGATGCCATCCAGCCATCTCATCCTCGGTCGTCCCCTTCTCCTCCTGCCCCCAATCCCTCCCAGCATCATGGTCTTTTCCAATGAGTCAACTCTTCGCATGAGGTGGCCAAAGTACTGGAGTTTCAGCTTTAGCATCATTCCTTCCAAAGAACACCCAGGGCTGATCTCCTTTAGAATGATGCTAGTTGAATGTAAGAGTGAATGAATATTTAGTCAAATGAATAGATGCTGCTGCTGCTGCTGCTGCTAAGTCGCTTCAGTTGTGTCTGACTCTGTGCGACCCCATAGATGGCAGCCCACCAGGCTCCTCCATCCATGGGATTTTCCAGGCAAGAGTACTAGAGTGGGGTGCCATTGCCTTCTCCAAAATGAATAGATGAGTAGCTGGTAAATGAGTAAGTGGGTAGATGGGAGATGGATAGATGGTTGGATGGATGAATGGGTGAATTTTTCCAATCAGTGAGTGTATTATATATTTACAGTGAATAAAATGATTGATAGATGAGTAGGTAGATGGATGATAATTGGATAGATAAACTTTTTGAATGAGGAGTGGTTAAGTAGCATGAGGGGGAGTGGGCAGATGGATGGACTGTAGCTGATTCATTTGACATCATTTGTTCCTTAGCAGAGCTGAGTGTTCCAGTCTCTAAGGTAATGGGCAGAACATTAAGGATAGACAGTCAACGTGGCCTTGAGAATAAGAATTTTAGTAACTCTGAAGTGGCAGTTTGAGATAATTCTCCTTTTTCAGGGGAAAGCCTGAATATGGGTTCATCGACAGCTTTCCTCTTAAGGACACAGGGATGAGAGGGATGGTTTGTGTCGGGAGCTTTGGCAGTTTCAGAGTTCCTGGCCATTTCACTTCCCCCTCTCAGAAGCACATTTACTTCTAATCTGAGAAGCAAAAACTCCTTGAACAGCAGTCAGACCTGGCCCCCAAGGTACAGCATTATTTGCAGACAGGCCCTGAGTAATCTGTCATACTTTTTTAATTACCAAATGCCACCCTGGAGATAATGAGCCTTTCTGCAGAGTCTGGGAAGGTTTCAAGTCAGACTGGCAAACTGCCAAGAGCATTTGCCACAGGAATTTCATCAGAGGCTCTAGTTCCTTTCAAATAATCCAGAGATTGTCTTGGCATCTGCAGAAAGGCCAGGGTCTCTGGCAGCCAGATGTTTGTGGCTTCATCCACATAGCATCAGTGAAGTGTCAGGGCATCCAGTGGGAACAGGGCTACAGGTTAGCTCTCATGAGCCCAGAGGGTAAGACAAGCTGTGCTCCATCATACTCACCTGTTCTCTCAGTCCTTTTCCTTCCTTCTTTCTTTCTTTTCTTTTTTTGCCTCTGTCGAAAAAATTAATCAGTTGATCTAAAAAAGAAATGGAAAGTTTTATTCAAGCCCAGACGAGAATTATAACCTGGGAGCAGCCTCAGAGAACTCCGAGAACTCTTCCACCTGTTAGAGGTCAAAGCATAGTTATATAAGCTTTTGAGACAAAAGGCCATACCTTAAACATTGCATTGCTGACCGTTTACACAATCCGGATCTACACACACGCGGTGAGTAGTAGGCAGTGGGTCACCCTGGCCCTTCCCAAGATCCAGAAGGAAGGTTAGAGCCCCTAAGGAGTTGTCCTGTTGGTGTTAGGACAGTGTTACTCTTGATAACTGATCAGGTATTTCTGCTGACGGGGGGGATGTGGTTAATACATACTGCAGATACACAAAGGGTAGAGAGGACTGTAAAAGGCAGAGAAAAAATTTTATGTGTAAATTTCCCTTGACTTGCCTTAGAATACAAATTTTTATCTCACCACCCCCACTTCAGTCATTATTTATAACCACAGCTTACGAATTCCATGGCAGCTTTATGGTTCTGCAGAATACAGCTTCAACCCCCCCACACACAGCAGAAGCTTTGGACCTTTCTTTGGGAACTCCCATTTCTCAATCTGAAACCGAGAAGGACCCCGTGGGGCCCTCCTAGGTACAAAAGCCTTTCTGTGTCCCCCATTCCTTCTTTGTAAGAAAAAGGCTTCAGCCATCCAGGCCTTCCCTACCTTTCAAAGGGCAGTTTCGAATAGTTACTGGTTAGGGGTGTGAGGAAATACAGAAATGAAGGAAAAGCAGTCAAGAAACAGTAGTGCCGTGATGGGCAGGGTCCTGTTCCCCCTCTGAGCATGTACACGACAATCTGATACATCTCTCTGACTTATTCCAAAGGAACTAAGGCCCCCGCCCAGGTGGAGGGTAAGTGCAGGCTGACCACAAGCACATGGACCCCCAAACTGGTTGGAACCAGAAAGTTGATGACTGAGGTTCCTGGAACACTATCCTGTTACACCACCAGCCGATCAAAAGAAAGCCATGTATCCTGCAGCCCTCCCCCCATATTTGCCTTTAAAAACTCTTCCCTGAAACCCATTAGGGAGTTCAGGATTTTGAGCATGAATCGCCCATACTCCTTGCTTGGCTCTGCAATAAACCTTGTCTCTGCTCCAAACTCCAACGTTTAGGTCTGTCTGGCCTCACCATGTATCGGGTACATGAACTTGGGTTTGACAATAAATCCTCTCCATGTTCTGCTCTCCATCAGAGGTTACAGCAGACTCCACCAGGGCATGGACCTAGAAGCAGGCTGAAAATGCTTCCAGTTCTTGGGGCCTCGGACTAACCCCCGAATCCCTCTGAGTCTATGCCCTGTCTCTAACTTGAGGCTAATAAACCCTTTCTCATAAGCTTGTTTTAAGAATGAAATGAAATTATGTATCTTTTGTACCTCTTTGCTCATCAAAAACTTAACAGAAATGCTGAACTGCATGCTGCCGCTCATTCAATTTTAAAGTCTTGGGGTTACTGACTATTTTATGGCAATACTGACTGCTACTAACACAGCAGAGATTATTGTTATTATACTGCCAATTCTTAGAAAGAGTACTGGGGCAGGGGAGTGAGAAGTGTGGAGAGTGTGATGTAAATCATTCCTCTGAGTCTCAACAGTCATTGCCTGCCTCATTCTCCCATGGTCCTTTCAGGTGCAAAAGCTAAATACTAATGTTTCCACTTCTCCTGCTATTAGGAGCTACATGTGACAGATCTCTGGCTAGTGAGTGTCCGTGCATGCATGCTAAGTCACTTTAATCATGTCTGACTCTTTGCAGCCCCATGGACTGTAACCTGCTGGGCTCCTCTGTCCATGAGACTCTCCAAGCAAGAATACTGGAGTGGGTTGTCATGCCCTCTTCCAGGGGGATCTTCCCAATCCAGGGATCAAACCCGCATCTCTTAGGTTTCCTTCTTCGGCAGGCAGGTTCTTTACCAATAGTGCCACCTGGGAAATCCCTGGCCAGTGAGACGTGAGCATTAATCTGCTGGTTAGTTTCAGGGAAGGTTGTTGCTTTCCACATCAAAGGGACACACATAAGAAATGTGCCCCGATCATCAGGTCTCATGGTTCCCATTTCTGGTCCTCTCCGCAAAAGGAATGCACAAGGGGGAACTCACGGTGTTCCCCGACACCCCTGACTACAGATGATCCATGGCATTGTAATGATGCTTTATGCAGATATGCCCAATCAGAGTGGCCCAAACTCTTTAGGCTAGCAAAATATCTTGGGAGTTTAAGCCACTATTGATTTAAAGTCTTGCCAAGTGCTTGAATTTTACAAAAAAACCTTTACATTTTGGCTGCCTGAATACTGGCTGAGCAGTATCCACTGTGTCTGACCCTGAAAGCCTTTTTCTGTATGAGTGGCTTCAGCCTTGAGAAGCTCCCAGAGATAGCCTGGGGAGGCACCTCCTTTAGGCTTTGGGAGTTTTGTTTATCATTTTATTTATTATTCATTTTTAACAAACGAGTATATGACTTCCTTTTACCTCACTTTAAAGAGCTTTTTGCTGTTCTTTAAATAACCTGTGCTAATCAGTAACTCATAAAGAAAATGAAATAGTGTGAAATTAGGCAGAGTGAATTATTCATGGCTGTGATTTCTGCTGTCACCTTCCAATGGCATCTCCATTTGAGAGAAAGAAAAAAAAATGAGAGCGTGAAAAATTCCCCCTTTGTCTCTTTCCCTCAATATAAGTCCATTTACTCTTGTGGTTGAACTTATGCAATGGTAGCTGGGCAAAATAATGATTACAATAATTACAGTCATCATCTTAGCCAGTGGGGTTTGGTTTTGTTTCTGTTAGTAAAAAGAAAAAAAAAAGGTAGTATGTCTCCTAATTTTTCATTTTGTATTTATTTGACAAGGGCTTATTGAAAATTCTACTGTGTACTAATTCCTGATATTTTTGAAGGACTTAACCCAGGCAGCATTCCCTCCAGGAAGCCTCTGTTTGGATCATGTCCCCTTGCCAGCCTCAATCCCAGTCAGGATGGGAACCGCTCAGGACTCTTATTATGCAACCTTTGTGTTCCCAGATCTGCCCCACTTACAGGGGCAGGAAGGGGCCATGAGGGACCTGCGTATGAGAACATGGACCCTTTAGACAATCCTACAGCCTGTCCTGCTCCACCTGGCTTCATCAACCTTCAGACAACCTTTGTGTTTCCCTGGAAGACTTCCCCAGAGCAATAAAAGATGCCGAGTGGCTGGCAAGGGAACTTGGTCTACTTAGAATTCCATCCTATAAATAAATATCCTGAACTGGTTTCTGACTCAAATATTATGCTCTTGGGGTTTGGGTATTTTAAATTGGTCCCTGAGGCCAATTAGCTCTAAGTCACTTCCAAGATGCATCTATTCATTCATTCTTCCATCTGACACACTTTATTGAATACATTCTCTGTGCCAACTACTAATCTGCAGATTCAGTGGAGAAACAAACAGGTGCATTTCCTTCCTTGGATGATTTACATTGTTGAGGGGACAACAGGCAATAAACAGAAAACCAACAGACTTTATAATAAAATGTTGGGTGATGAGGAAGTGAAACTTGTATGTGGGAGTCAAGTGCACTGTAAAACGCCCTATAATGCACGAGGTAACCCTCACAACAAAGGACTTTCTAGCCCACAGTATCAAAATGTCAAAAGCTCAGGCTGAGAAATCCTGCTTTGGAGACATTTGACATCACGACCTAGACCTGAATCTGAACATCAAGAAGGCATGGAGAGTTTGGATGGAGAGAAAGGCCTGAACTAAAAGACTCTTAGTCTGTGTACCATGTACAGTCTAGGGTCACAGAACCAGACCAAGATTGGGATGAGACCAAAGTAGGATTCAAACTCCACCTCTGTGACAGGTTATCTAACCTCTGTGCCTCTCATTTTTCATCTGTAAAATGGGGCTAATGATGTCTAACAGCAGAGATTTTTGGTGGAGTAGGATAGATAACAGAGTGCACAGTCAATAAGGGGAAGATTGGGGGCAGGAGGAGAAGGGGACGACAGAGGATGAGATGGCTGGGTGGCATCACTGACTCAATGGACGTGAGTCTGAGTGAACTCCGGGAGTTGGTGATGGACAGGGAGGCCTGGCGTGCTGCGATTCATGGGGTCGCAAAGAGTCGGACACGACTGAGCAACTGAACTGAACTGAAAATTCTTTTCCTTTTTTTAAAAATTGTGGCGCACCACCCCCCACTACTTAATACATAATTCACCCTCCTGACAATTACCTAGTGCACAGTACAAGAGTGACAACCACGCACATTGCTGTGTAGTAGATTCCAGAACCCACCAGCCTACCACTATGTCCATCAAACAACTCCCCATCCCTCCTTCCCCCAGCTCCCGGAATTCACCATCCAACTTCCTGTCTCTGTGAGGGTGACTACTTTAGATTCCACATAAAAGTGGAATCATGTAGTATTTACCTTTTGTGATCTGTTTATTTGACTTAATATAATGCCCTCAAGGTTCATCCATGTTGTATATGGCAGAGTTTCCTCCTTTCTTGTGGCTGAATAATATCCATGATATATAAATATCATATTTTAAAATTCATTCATCCATCAATTGACAACTAGATTTCATCCACCTCTTGGCTATTGTGAATAATGCTGCTATGAACATGGTTGTGCAAATATCTCTTTGAGACCCTGCTTTCAATTCTTTGGGATACCTAGGCATCAGATTGCTAGATTATATGGGAGTTCTATTTTTAAATTTTTGAGGAATGTACATACCATTTTTCATAGCAGCTGCACCATTTACATTCCTACCAATTTGCATGCAGGTCTCTAAGTTCTCCACATTCTCTTCAACCATTACTTTTCTCTATAATTTTGATAGTGGTCATCCAAATGGGTATGAGGTGACATGTCAATGTGGTTTTCAGTTGTGTTTCTCTAATAGTTGGTGATGTTGCACATCCTTTTGTATGCTTGTTGGTCATTCTCATATCTTATTTGGAAACCTGTCCATTTTAAATAGAGTTATCTGGTTTTTGTTTGTTTGTTTACATTTTGATTTTTTTGCTACTGGATTTCAGGATTTCTTATGTATTGTGAATAGTAACCCCTCCTCTGATATATGATTTGTGAACATTTTGTAGGTTGCCTTTTCACACTGTTGTTTCCTTTGCCATGCAGAAATTTTTAAGCTTGATGTAGCTCCAGCTGTCTGTTTTTGCTTTTGTTGCAGATGTTTTTTGCCTGGAGCCAGCGTGAGGAACTCCGCCCATGGCAAAGGTTATGAGGAAGGAGGCGCGGCATACGCAAAGGCGGGATCGAGCCTCAGGAGACCCCCTGTTCCCGATCATCTACCCCCAAAACCAGAGTCTGCCTACTTTACTGCTTTATGCTCTCACCAATACCTCTGTCTTTACGGGGGGCTGCCCCCAACACCTCTCTTGGAGAAGGAGTTAACCTAAAGCTCCAGCTAATAAAAATTCCTGGGCATGACAAGAGTGTTTCAACTTACAAACTCCTCTGAAGATTATCTAGCCTGCCTGAGCAGGTTCGTCCGGCCACATGTGATTGTTTACAGCCTCCCAACCGTGAGAGGCACGAGATGTTTTAAACTTTCTAAAGACAGATTCTTTTAGGAAGTTAGAAATTATTAGTATAGTGGGTTGACTAGGAATTATATTGGTGAAGGGTTTTTCATTTATTGGGCCAATGTTTGCTGCTAAATCTCCATATTCCCTGCCCTTATAATGAATATAACTAGCATATAGGAGAAATAAGTATTAACCTTTAAGATTAATCATGTTAACCTTAGGTTAAGTAAATTCCTTTCTTAATTGTAACCCACTACACCCTCACCCTATAGGAATGCAACTTTATCTGGTACCTTCGGAGGGTGGTGCCTGGTTTAAGAAAAGTCACCCCTGGAAAAAAGTTTTCTGGTTGACTGACCGTTATCAGAAAGAAGGGGTCATAAAATGTTAGCAGGCCCCCTGGCCAGAAGATGATGTAAACCCCCTAAGACCTTCATATACATTTATATGAAGCACCTGATTTTGATAGAGGTCAGGTCTGCTGACCCTGCGTAACTTTGTATTCTATCTCTATGTATAACAAAAAGTATATAAACAAACCTGAAAATAAAGAAAACGGACCAGTTCCTGGAAAGACTGGTTACCCCTGTGTGGTCTTTTCTCATTCTCTTCTTTTCTGGCTGAATTCCCATCTGGAGCGTGGAGGCTCGCCATGTCTACTTACTTGCCCTGGCTTCTAAGACCCACGCGAGAGGGAGCCCAAGGCGGGGCACCCTCCGCTATTCAAGTGGGCACCGGTGGCCTACGTAGATGGTGCAAATTCCTTTTCTTGGAGTTTTATTGGTTTTCCACATAAACCAAGTTATTCAGCATCTTTTTCTCCACTAAATTTTCCTACTACACTATTTTTTCCTAATCTCTCTTTTCTAATTAAATAGTTCTTTCTTAGGACGCCGACTCCGTCCCCACTCCAAATTACCTGGGATCCACTGGGGCTGGACCCCGGCAGTTTTTTATGTCATATCCAAGAAATCACTGCTAAATTGAGAATCAAAAGCTTTACCCTTATGTTTTCTTCTAGTGATTTTATACTTTCAGGTCTTACATTTAGATCTTTAATTCAGTTTGAGTTAATTTTTGTATATGGTATAAAATAATTATTCAACTTCTTTCTTTTGCATGTGAATATCCAACTTTTCCAACACTACTTGTTGAAGAGATTGTCCTCTCACTGTATCATCTTAGAACCCTTGTCAAAGGAAGACCATTTGACTATACACACAAGAGTTTATTTCTGGCCTCTCTGTTCTCTTATGTTGGCTTACATGTTTTCCTTTATGCTAGAGCTATACTGTTTGACCACTATAGCTTTATCATATGAAAAGGCTGTCATATCATATGATATTTCATATCATCATTTGAAATGAGAAAATGTGAGGTCTCCAGTTTAGTTCTTACTCAGGATTGTTTTGGCTATTTGAGGTTCTTTGAGATTTCATATGAATTAAAAAATTTTTTTATATTTCTGGAAAAAAAATGCCATTCAGGTTTTGATATGGTATTGAATCCACAGATTACTTGGGTAGTATGAACAGTTTAATAATATTATGTCTTCCAGTGTATGAACACAGGGCGCCTTTCCAGGTGTTGGTTTTAATTTCTTTCGGCAGTGTTTTGTAATTTTCCATGTACAAATCTTTTACCTGCTTGGTTAAGTTTATTTCTATGTATTTTACTCTTTTTGATTCTATTGTAAATGGAATTACTTTCCTAATTTTATTTCAGACTATTCATTGTTAGTGTCTAGAAACACAACTGATTTTTGTGCATTGATTTTATTCCTGCAACTTTGCTGAATTCAATTTCTAGTTCTAACAGTTTTTGTGTGTGTATTTTTAGGGTTTTCTATGTATAAGATTATCTGTGAGTAAGATAATTTTATTTCTTTGTTTCTAATTTGGATGCATTTTATTTATTTTTCTTGCTTAATTGCTCCAGTAGGGCTTCTAGTACTATGTTGAATAGAATAATGAGAATGGGCATCCTTGCTTTGTTCCTGATCCTAGAGGAAAATCTTTCGGTTTTTCACCATAATGTTAGCTATGGGTTTTATTATGCTGAGATATTATAACTTCCTTCTATTTCTACTTTATTGAGTTTAATTTTTTAATCATGAAAGAGTGTTAAATTTTGCCAAATGCTTTTTCTGCATCAGTTGAGATGATCATGTGATTTTTATCCTTTATTCTATTAATGTGGTGTATTATGCTAGTTTTTGTATGTTGAACTATTCTTGCATCCCATGGATAATTCCCACTTAGTGGTCATATTATATAATCCTTTTCATGTGCTGTTGAATATAGTTTGCTTGTATTTTGTTGAGGATGCTTGCATTGGTACTCATCAAGGGTATTGGTCTGAAGTATCTTTGTCTGGCTTTGGCATCAGGGTAATGTTGTCTTCATAAAATGAGTTTGGAAATGTTCCCACCTTTTCTGTGGAAGAGTTTGAGAAGGATTCGTGTTAATTCTTCTTTAAATGCTTCATAGAATTCACCAGTGAACTCACCAGGCATTAGGCTTTTCTTTCTTAAGGGATACTTTTTATTTTAACTCAATCTCCTTATAGTTACAGGTCTGCTCAGATGTTTTGTTTCTTCATGATTCAGTTTTGGTAGGTTGTATATTTCTAGAAATTTAGTAATTTCTTATGGATTATCCCATTTTTTATTATAGTTATTCATTTATTAACCTTTTTATTTCCATGGCATCAGTTGTAATGTCACATTTTCCATTTCTAACGTCAGTTATTTGCATCTTCTATTTTTTAGTTAATTTTGCGAAGGGCTCATTGATTTGGTTTACCTCTTCAGAAAACTGACTTTTGTATTCATTGACTTTTTTCTGTTGTTTTTCTATTCTCTATTTATTTATGCTCCAGTCTTCATTTTATTTCATCTGTTAACTTTGGATTTAGTTTTTCTTCTTGTTTTATTTAGTTCCTTGAAGTATAAAGTTAGGTTGTTATTTGAATTCCTTCTTTTTTTAATGTAAATATTGCTATAAACTTCCCTGCAGTATAATACTACCTTGCATCCCATGTTTTGGTGGTGTTTTTTTTAATCTTGTTTGTCTCAAGACATTTCCTATTTTTCCTTGTTGTTTCTCCTTTGACCAATTGGTTGTTCAAGAGTGCTTTAATTTCTACATATTTAAAAATTTTTTCAGTTTTCATTCTGCTGAATGAAAACTTTCATTCTGTTATGGTTGAAAACTGGAGTTATTATTAATAAGTCAGAACTTATTGGAAATATTTCACTGAAACCTCAGGGTCTAGATTTACTAAAACCTAGGGAGAATAGTAACTAGAAATGACTTGGGAAGTATTTATTATAAATAAATGAAGATGTGTGGCATGCTTCTAACATACTCTTTTATATGCCCTATATACTGTTTCATTATTTAATTATTTTTGCTTTTTATTGTGTTTGTTTTTTTTTCATGTAAGGATAAAGTGTTCTATTAGGTCTTTTCCTAACCTTACCTGAATGCTTTTCAGGGCTGTGTCTCCCTTCTGGAAGGGCATTCCATTCTCTCTCTATGTCAGGCGTGGTACCACCCACTGAAACTACAGAGAGGAGCTAGTCATTATACCTGCAGTTAAAAGGCTTTCAATGTTTACAAATAATGTGGAAATGGGACAAGTAGAACATTCAGAAAGGCAACCTACTGTGTTACACATTTTTTAAAAAATGTCAGCTCATTTAATATAGTGATATCCTATAAAATGGGGGATTCTCACCAATGAGTAGTTGAGAAAACAAACTCAGAAGGGATAAGTGACTTGAATAGGGTCACTCAGCCAGGAAGTAGCAGAATTGAGACTTGACCAGGCCCATCTGATTCCAAAGCCAACACCTTTACAACTGTATTGCCTTCCATTCTGGAATGGCTCCAGAAAAAATTAGTTCATATACAAATCAAGTGTAAACATATCTTTATGAATTTCAGATAAAGCTAAACAACAACAACAGTCCTCCCTTCCCCTTATACACACACACACACACACACACACACACACACACTAATTCTTTTCATCTCTGGAGAACAGAGTAACTCTTTTCCCATGGTCTTTATTTAAAATGTGATGGAATCACTATTGACATCTGCTTAGAACTTTTCTGAAATTAGTAAATTCTTTATTGAGCTCTGGAAGGAATGTATTTTAGAAGTCAGAATATTTAAGCTAAAAAAATATTATGAATTCATTTCACTGCACAAATGGTATGCTCTTGCTGTATGTTAATATTTCCACAAGAGTCTTCAAAAGAATTAAGAGCACATCACGTACTGTGTTGCATGCAGGAAGACCATGAGTAGTACAGAGAATTCAACCTTGAGAAAGGTTGGAAATGATTCTTGCAGTTGGAAATGAGCTCCGGACAGCTTATCCAGCCTCCTGTCCACTGTAAGAAGCCTCTCTGCAGTGTTCTTAATGAATGGCTCTTGAGCCTCTGCTTGAATACTTCTAGGAAGAGGAAACTCACAACCTACTGAAGCACCCAGTTCCATTGTTGAATAATTAATTTGCTAGAGTCTCCCTGAAAAGGCATGGGACTAGAAATCAGATGAATCTAGTCCTAGTTCTAAAACTTAGTGGCTTAATGACCTATGTGAGGCAAGGCAATTCAGTTAACTAGAATCCTTCCTCCTTGATGGCCTCAGTTCAGGTCAGTTCACTCACTCAGTCACATCCTACTCTTTGCAACCCCATGGACTGTAGCAGGCCAGGCTTCCCTGTCCATCACCAACTCCTGGAGCTTTCTCAAACTCATGTCCATCAAGTCAGTGATGCCATCCAACCATCTCATCCTCTGATGGCCCCAAAGACATGCCAACATAGCTACTTATCTCCTCCATTTAGTCTTCTCCAGGCCAACACCCATTCACATTTTCAAGTTTCTCTTATACAATCCCATTATAGGTTGAATGTTTGTTTCTTTAAAATTCACATGTTGAAGTCCTAACTCCCATGGAAAGGTATTCAGAGGTGTGGCCTTTGGGAGATAATTAGGTTTAGATGAGATCATGAGGGTGGGGTCCTCAGGATGAGATAGTGTTCATAATAAGAGCTTGTTCTCTCTCTTTCCCTCTGTCATGTGAGGACAGAGCTAGAAGGTAGCTATCCACAATCCAGGAAGAAGGTTCTCACCAACCAAATCTGTTCACCTCCTTGATCTTAGACATTCAGTCTCCAGAACTGTGAAAAATAGATCTGTTGTTTGTCCATCTGTTTTGTTATAGTAGCCTGAGATGAATAAGAAAGGTGCCTTCAGATCTCTAAAGAAATACACCAATGGAAGATGTTCCCCTTAAAAGCAGATTCCTCTAGTTTCCTGGAGATACAATTTCCCCAAGTCAATAAGTAACTCTTCCCAACCATCAGTACAAGTAGATTTATTCCCTCATTCCAGCCTCTTGAATGTACTCAAACCACTTCCAATACATTATGTACACCTCAACCATAGTCTGCTTTTGTCCTGTAATAATAATTATAAATATTAGTTTATCATCTACTCATATAGGCTAGATGTTGTTCATAGAGTTTCTTAACTAATCATGATGATCTAGCAAGGTGGTAAAACAGACACAGTTTGCTTGATGAGCATCCCTTTCATTTGATGAACTAACTTACACCTATTCTGTGTGGTGTAGATGAATCTGGTACAGTGCTTTATAGGTCACAGAAGAGGACGTGTAACCCATGTGGCAGCAGTTAACTTTGTCCTCCATTCGCTACACAAATGCTTCAGGCAGATTTAGTCTCCTATCAGGAACAACTAGAAACCTGGACAGAATACATGAAACAATTTTCAGCCATTAGAATCAGGTGGGACATTTTAAGCTTGGTTCCCCATATTGTTGTAAGATGATTTGCCAACCTTTCCTAGGGCTAGCTGTGTTTTTATCCATGATAGAGAAAGAAGAAACATCTATTCCAGCATTCCAAACCATAGTGGAAGGGAGATGAGTTTAATTGGACCAACTGAGGCAACAGGGCAACCACAAAGATCTTTGACAGAGAGGATGCAGTGTGCTGATTGCCCCTGAAATTAGGGCTATGGTCAGTTTCCCCATAGCCCCATGGCTACATGAAGAAGATGTGGTCTCCTCAATGAAAATTAGAGAACTTAGAAAGCTGCTTACATGATAAACAACCAACAAGTGCCCATTACAATATACAACAATAGTAGACCAGTTATATAAAGTATGGTTCATCCACAAAATGGAATGTCTTGTAACCATTGTAAGTAATTATTATACAGATCAATTTCTGTGGGGAACTGTTCATTTTAAGCAAAAAATAAAAAGATGCAAGATGTATTACAAGGATGGATAGTTGGAGGGATGGATAGATAGATAGCAAAAAATAGTTGGAAGGATTATGCCAAAATATTAACAGAATTATTTCCAAATGATAGGAATTTATGTTTTAAAATTTTCCTCTTTCTTCTTAATTTATTTTTCCATAATGAACATTTGTTACCTGTATTATAATAATACTAAAAAGAAAAAACTTCCAAAGAAAAGTATCTTGTTTCAGCGTGATTATTTTTTTTTACTTTAACTAGATACTTCATTTTAACAAAGCAAATACAACCAAAGTTCCCTTTCTCCTCCGAAAGGCACAGATAAATCTCAAAGCAGCATTTTGTTAGGAGAAGGCAGATGGTAGAATAATGTGAAGGTTTGAGAAGAATAAGATCAGCCATCTCCCTTCCCTCCAAGTATTTAGTCTTAGACAAATGAAGATAAAATGGCTCAGAGGACTCTAATCAATGGAACACGGGGTCTATAAACCAGTTCTTCTTGGAAGAGTAAAACAAGTAGGTTGGTCAACAAGAAGCCCCTGTTTGTACTCAACTGGGAAGAAAGGACACTTCCATTCACTGGTCATCAGACAAGCCAGGGTGTACCATTGGCCAGAGCATCAGTTCAGTCTGTCCACTTTGGGTTCTGATAACAATGGTGACATTAATAGCAGTCAAAAATGAGGACCAAATACATTCCTTTCATGCCTTATTTCATTTAATATACCCAACAACATTTGGAGGTATGTTCTATCATTTTTCCTACTTATCTCACAATAAAACTGAGGTCAAAAAAGTGCGTTGACTTAACCGTGGTCCCTTAAGCAGAAGCAGAGTCCAAGATGGAACACAGAGCTGTCTGGATTTAACACTTCTCTTTCTACTCTGCCGTTTCACGTTCTTGATCTTTATACTAATTGGCAAACAAAACATGGAGCTCTTTCTCTCTGGATATAATTTGGAATAGTATTTGTATTTACTATGAGGGGTTCAGATTGAGGTTGATGGTAATTTACTCAATTATCCAGGGTTGCCTGGAGAGGGCCTGGACCAACTCTCCACCTCCCACAGGCCTGCAGTGTTCTCATTCCTATGAGGACCAACAGAAAACCAAAGCTCTATGGCATTATTGCTTGGACTTCTGGTAAAGCTGTTTGGGGTACATGCTTAGCACAAGGCCTAGAAAGAGACTTGTACTTCTCCCAAAGCCCTAAATAAATATTATGATATTGTCATTACTCATGAACCACTTGATACAGGACCATGGAAATAGCCATCATGCTCAGGTGTGTATAGAGAGCAAGCTGGTCAGCTGACCACATGACAGAGGAAAAAGCAAGAGGCAGGTCCAGCCAACCCAGGGCAGCTGCAGTGAAAGAGACTTTGCATGACCTCTCCTACCCTCTAGTTTGGGCACCCCAGCTCTAGGCAATCCTATTTAGCCTTCCTCCTTGTATGGGGGCAAGGAGAGACATGGGGGGAAAAGGATCAGGGGATTCCTACTTGTCTTGGATTATCTACATTCAACTGAGGACATAAACTGTTCAAAAAAAGGACAATTTTTGGAGCATCTCATTGTGTATTAAGGAATCATACTTGGTTTCCATTCTATTTTTTAAAAGTCATTCTGAAGAGAAGTCATTCCTTAATATAATCAGATGGGCTGTTTTTGTAGGAATTCTCTCCCCGTCCTTCTCCAAGCATGAAAGCAAATGGGGTCAAGTGGGCCTGACCTCTGAGAGGTTTTGGAGCCAGAAATAAACAGGGTCCTTGAACATACTGAACCATGGGAACAGATGAAAACATCAGCTCCATTTCCCTTCAAAGCATTTTGAATTAATTTTTAATTCACTCTCAGCCTTGTTGATTATGAGGAGTACCAGCACCAGAGGAACAGCTGAAGTGTGGCAAGCCCTAAAACAGACTTCAGAAAAGGCAAGAATGATGTTCCAGACCTGTGATGGCATGGCAGCCATGGGCCTTTCAGAGAAACATTTTAGCATCATTTTATATGACTGCTGCTGTTAACATCCTAACCACCAGTGGAGGAGTCAGAGCTTCGTGATAAAGTAGATTCCAGTTCATGGAAAAGAAGCGAGCTGCAAAGAATAACAACAAGAAAAACAGAATTCTATATTGTAATAAATTCTTACTATGTGCTAAGTACTGTGATAATATGCATATGTATTCATATGTTTTTTAAAATTGTAGTAAAATCCACATAACATGAAATTTACCATTTTAGCATTTTTAATATGTGTAGTTGAGTAGTGTTAAGTACATTTGTATTCATCTTGTTGTGCAACCAATCTCCAGAAATCTTATCATCTTGCAAAACTGAAGTCTACCCATTAAAAAACAAGTCCCCATTCTCCTTCCCCCCAGCCCCTGGCAACCACCATCCTACTTTCTCTCTCTGTGTTTGACTGCTCTAGTTACTTCATATAAGTGAGATCATACAATATTTGTTATTTTGAGACTGACTTATTTCTTTTAGCATAATAGCCTTAAGATTCCTCCATGTTGTAGTGTGTCAGAATTTCCTTCCCCTTTAAGACTGAATAATATTTCACTGGATGTAAATATCACATTTTGTTTATACATTCATCTACCAATGGACACGGGTTGCTTCTAGCTATTATTATTGAACAATGTGACCATCAGAGTGGGTGGACAAACTCATCTTCCAGACTGTGCTTTCAGTTCTTTGGAGTATATACTCAGAAGTGAAAATGCTGAATCGCATGGTAATTCCATTTTTAACTTTTTGAGGAACTGCCATGCTATTTAATGTATGCACATTTTCTCATTGATTCTCATAACAACTCTGTGAGACAGAGAGAGTGATGAGGAAATAGACTTCAGAGAGATACAGAACCATTTTACAGATGAAGAAACTGGGACTCAGAAAGGGGCAGTGCTTAAGAGCGTGGGGACCCATGGTGGGATCGGATCCCATGTCTCTCTGGCTCGAACATACTGCCCTCGACAAAAAAAAAAAAAATCCTATTTGAGCTTCTCTTTTTCTTTTTCACTTCCCAAAATTTTATCACTATTTCAAATCTCTAACCCTTTTAGTTTAGTTTTAATCAAATTACTAAGCAAACAAGAAAGAAACTTTTATAAATAACTCAGCTGGAAGAAGGCGCACTTTTAATTCCATATACATAGCAATGGTGTTTGTATAGAAAGCACATTTCTGGATCTGGTCTAGGCAACAAAGAAAGACAAATGGAAAGACTCCAGGAAAATCCAGTAGTTCTCTTGGGACAGGAAGTTGCAAAAATAATGTCTTATACTGAACCAGAATTGAAATCGGTAGATAGTGTGTTCAATGGAGAAGAAAAGATGGAAAATGACTGCATATGGTAACCTCCATACCCACGCACACTAATCCCCTAAATTATGAGCTTCATCTTGTACATATATATTATATACCCACTCCAGTGTTCTTGCCTGGAGAATCCCAGGGACGGGCGAGCCTGGTGGGCTGCTGTCTATGGGGTCTCAAGGAGTCGGACACGACTGAAGTGACTTAGCAGCAGCAGCAGCATACCCACGCACTCTAATCCCCTAAATTATGAGCGTCATCTTGTACATATATATTATTTATGTTATAGAATAGAATACAAACAGTTTAACACTTCCCAGTTTAGACAAAGAGAACATTACCAGGACATTTGAGATTCAGTTTATGCCTCCTCAGTCATACCCTTCTCCCTCCCAAACACTCAGGACTACCTAAATCCCAAATTTTGTATTAGTCACTCATGGATATCTCTTCATAGGTTTATTCTTATCTGTGTATGCATCCCAAGTCAATATTCTACATATTGATTAGGATTTGCCAGTTTCTGACCTTTACATAGATGAACTTCTACCTGAACAGATGGAATCACACTGTGATATTTTTCAATAGCTGATCAAGATTTTGGTTTTGAGATTCGTCAGTGCAGCTGTGGTTCATTTTTACTGTTACATAGTATTTCATAACTTGCTTCCCCATCCCCTTGCTAATGGACACACTTGGGTGGCTTGCTTTAAATTGCTATTGTAAACAATGTAGAGATGCACATTAGGGTGTGTGTGTATATATATATATATAAATGGAATTGCTATCTCGGACAGTAAGCACATACTAAGGCTTACTATATCTTGTCAACTTGTCAGAGAAAAACTTTTTTATCATTCTCAATAGCCAAGATATGGAAAAAAACTTGAGTCTATCAATGGATAAATGATAAAGAAGATTTTATATCTATACAGAAAGGAATATTACTCAGCCAGGAGAAAGAAGGAGACCTAGAAGAAGTCTAAATAAAAAGTCACACTTAAAGAAATAGTAGAAAACTGGATGTTAAGGACTGGGGTGTGGGAGAAATAGGAAGAGGTTGATAAAAATAGAAAAGAAAAATCTCCAAAGAATCCAGACTAATTTATACTCTTACTAGGAATATAAGTGTTTCTATTGTCTTCATGCTTTCCAATATTTAATAACTTTAATTTTTTGCAATATCTGGGTATTGAATGGTATCTTATTGCCATTTTATTTTGCATTTCACTGATTATGTAAAAGATAATCATCTTCTCATATGGTTTCTGATGCTTGTATTTCCTTACTTCTGAATCACATGTTCACATTTTTTGCCTCTTGTTCTACTAAGCTACTTGCATGTGGTGGTCCTGGTGGTGTTTCCTATTTTATGTCTCCAAGGTTTTTGTATATTCTGCACACTAAGTCTTCTTAGATTTCAAATACATTTTGCCAGTTTTTGATTTGTCTCCTCTCATTATGGTGTCTTAATAAAAGTTAACTTTATAGAAATTCTTTATGGCTTACATTTTTGTTTTACAGTTAAGAATGATTTCCCTACTCCAAGTTCCTAAGTTAATTTTTAAAGTTTAAAAATTTTCCATTCACATTTAAATTTTCAATCCATCCGAAACTGATTTTTAGAGACTCCCTGGCGTTCAGTGGTTAGAACTCAGCGCGTTCACTGACAAGGGCCCAGGTTTAATCCTTAGTCAAGGAACTAAGATCTTGCAATTTGCACAATGTGGCTCAAAAAAGGAAACCAAAGTTGATTTTTATATGATGAAGGCATATGATTTTATTTCTTCCACACAGAGAACAAACTATCCCATCACTAATTATTGAATTGTTCTGCAGTGCTATCTCTGTTGTATAACAAATTGTCGTGGGTGTAGGATCCCTCCAGCTGCTCAGATTCCTATGTTCTTCCCCTCGCCCTTTTTTTCCCTATGTTCTTTACCACTGGTCTATTGGTCTAACCTTTTGTAACATCAAACTCTCTTGCAACCTGATTGAGCAAATCCCTCCATTTTGTTATTCTTTGGGGAAGATACTTAGCTATTCAAGTCCTTTATATTTTCATTTTAGAATCAATCTGTTATTGTCCATGAGAAACTATGTTGGCATTTTGATAGGTAGAATATAAAATCTAAAGATTAATTTTGGGGAAATTTTATATGTATCTTTGAATATGTAGTCAAAGCTATGGTTTTTCTAGCATTCATGTATACATGTGAGTGTTGGACCATAAAGAAGGCTGAGCACTGAAGAATCAATGCTTTGAATTGAGGTGCTGGAAAACTCTTGAGAGTCTCTTGGACTGCAAGGATATCAAACCAGTCAATCTTAAAAGAGATCAACCCCGTATATTCATTGAAAGGACTGATGCTAAAGCTGAAGCTTCAATACTTTGGCCACCTGATGCGAAGAAATGACTCGTTGGAAAAGACCCTGATGCTGGGAAAGATTGGGGGCAGAAGGAGAAAGGGACAGCAGAGGATGAGATGGTTAGATAGCACTACTGACTCAGTGAACATGAATTTGAGCAAACTCCAGGAGATAGCTGAGGACAAAGAAGCCTGTCTTGCTGCAGTCCATGGGGTCACAAAAAGCCAGACACAACTTAGTGGCTGAACAACAACAATATATATATATCTTGATAATATTCTTTCTGCTCATAGTCTGTCTTCCCACTTATCTGAATCTTTAAAGAATATCTTAAATAAAGACTACAAATTTTTTATATAAAGACCAGGCATATCTTTCTACAGGTTTTATACTTTTGTAACTATTATTTTTAAATTTAAAATTTCTAATTGTTGTTGGTGTATAGAAAGGCAGTTGAGTTTATATTTTGGTGTTAGAGCCAACAGTCTTGCTAAGAAATTTCATTAATAATTTGTATGTAAATTATTTCATGGTTTTAAGTAGGCATTTATA
Source organism: Oryx dammah (assembly GCF_014754425.2). Lineage (NCBI taxonomy): Eukaryota > Metazoa > Chordata > Mammalia > Artiodactyla > Bovidae > Oryx > Oryx dammah. The sequence goes on from NW_024070204.1 coordinate 65,193,307, forward strand.
TTATCCATGGGTAATTACAGCTTTTTCTTTTCTGTTACTCACAGCTCTCATTTCTTTTCCTCCAGCATAAGACTATTAGTGGAGACAGAAACCTTCACTGTGTTCAGTTCAGTTCAGTTCAATCGCTCAGTCATGTCTGACTCTTTGTGACCCCGTGGACTGCAGCACGCCAGGCCTCCCTGTCCATCACCAACTCCCGGAGCTTACTAAAACTCATGTCCATTGAGTTGGTGATGCCATCCAACCATCTCATCCTCTGTCGTCCCCTTCTCCTTCCACCTTCAATCTTTCTCAGCATCAGTGTCTTTTCAAATGAGTCAGCTCTTTGCATCAGGTGGCCACAGTACTGGAGTTTCAGCCTTGTGTTATTCCAAATAAAAAAGAAGTGCTTTTAAGATTCACCATTGAGTAGAACATTTTCAATAGTTTTTGTTTTGTTCACGTTGTTTTCTATAAGCTCTATCAGGCAAAAGAAGTTGTCTATTCTATAAAAACTTTGTTTTGTTGATAATCATGAAAGATGGCTAAGTCTTGTCAAATCCTTCTCTTACTTCAAACGTGATGTTCAGATGATAATTTTTTTTTCTCCTTTAGTTCCTTGATCTGTTAATTTACATGTATTGGTTTTCTACTGTTGAATCAATTTTGCTCTTTTGAAATAAAGCAACTTAATTATGACATATTATCTGGTAGCTCAGAGGTTAAAGCGTCTGCCTGCAACGCGGGAGACCTGGGTTCGGTCCCTGGGTTGGGAAGATCCCCTGGAGAAGGAAATGGCAATCCACTCCAGTAGTCTTGCCTGGAGAATCCCATGGATGGAAGAGCCTGGTGGGCTCCAGTCCATGGGGTTGCAAAGAGTCAGACATGACTGAGTGACTTCACTTTCATTTTCTTTCACTTTCATCTCTTTATCCATTGTTGCATTTGGTTTTCTAGTGTGTGGTTTAGGAATTTTGCAGTTATGTTCTTGAATAAGATAGATCCATATTTTGTTTTTAAACATTGTCCTTGTCTAGTTATATATCAAGTGTACTTCAGAAGGTGAGCTGGGGATTTTTCTTCTTTTCTCTAAATTTGTGTGAAGTTTGAAATGATCTATTTCTTCAATATTAAGTAGAATTTTGTGCTTTACTTATGAGAAAAACAATTTAACTTTACTATTAACTCTCAGAATAGGTAATGGACCACTCAGGTTTTCTATTTTTCTTGAGTCCTAATAATTCATATTTTTCTAGTATTTACCCATTATGCCTATTTTTAAATTTAGGGTCTCATTTAAAATTTTTTTTAATTTGCTACTGAATCTGCAGTTTTTTATTCTTTTTAAAATTTGAGTCTTCTTATTTGAGACTTGTTAATATTGCTAGAAATTTGTTAATTTTCTTAGAGTTTTCAAAAAACCAACTTTGGGTTTTATTATACCTCTTCATCTTTATTTCCCCTCTTATTTTATTTGATTTTAGCTTTTATTTTTATATTCCTTTCTAATTGCTCTGGACCCTTAGCTCATTTTTCTCCCATCTCATTTTCTTCTTTTCTAATACAATCATTTAAAGCTATAAAATTCTTTCTAAACAGCAATTTAATGGCATCCCACATTTTGTAACAGCGTTTTTATTATGACTCAGTTCTAAGTATTTTAAAAATTTTCTTCACAAACTTGTATTTAAGTTTTGAGTTATTAAGAAGTTTGTTTTTCAATTCTACACATCCATGGGTCTTATTCTGTAGGCTAAGGATATCAAATTCTAGTACATGTGCTGTCACTTTCCCCTGTCACACCTACGCCTGAAATCAGGAACTGACCCCAACACCATTCCCAGCAAGCCCAGAATGCTTCCCCACATAGCACTTCAGGCAGCCACAGCCAATCAATCAGAGAGGAAACTTTAAAAATGGGCAGAAGACCTAAACAGACACTTCTCCAAAGGAGACACAGAGATGGCCAATAAAGACATGAAAAAAGGCTCAATATCACTAATTATGAGAGAGGTGCAATCAAAGCTATGATGAGGTATCACCTCACACCAGTCAGAATGGCCACCATCAAAAAATCTACAAACAATAAATGCTGGAGAGGATGTGGAGAAAAGGGAACACTTTAGCATTGTTGTTGGGAATGTAAACTGATAACAGCCACCATGGAGAACAGTACGGAGATTCTTTAAAGATCTAGGAATGAAACTACCATATGACCCAGCAATCCCACTACTGGGCATATACCCTGAGAAAATCGTAATTGAAAAAGACACATGTACCCCAACCACAGAAGCACTATTTACAATACCTAGGACATGGAAGCAACCTAGATGTCCATCAGCAGATGAATGGATACAGAAGATGTGATATACACACACAAATACAGACATAGATATAGGTATATACACATATACATATACACACAATGGAATATTATTCAGTCATAAAAAAGAACAAATTTGAGTCAGTTCTAGTGAGGTGGATAATCTAGAGCCTGTTACACAGAGCAAAGTAAGTCAGAAAGGAAAAAACAAATATCATATATTAACGCATATATAGGGAATCTAGAAAAATGGTATTGATGAACCCATTTGCAGGGAAGGAGTGAAGATGCAGATATAGTGAATGGACTTATGGACAAAGTCAGGGAAGGAAAGAGTGGAACGAATGGAGAAAGCAGCATCAACATATATACACTACCGTGTGTACAATAGCTCACAAGAAGCAGCTCTATAACACAGGGAGCCCAGCCTGGTGCTCTGTGACGACCTAGGGGGTGGGATGAGGGGAAGGGAGGGAAGCTCAAGAGGGAGTTGATATATGTATAATTATGGCTGATTTGCATCAGGGCAAAGGCAAACAGAGTTTTGCCAAGAGAATGCACTGGTCATAGCAAACTCCCTCTTCCAACAAAACAAGAGACGACTCTATACGTGGACATCACCAAATGGTCAATACCAAAATCAGATTGATTACATTCTTTGCTGCCAAAGATGGAGAGGCTCTATACAATGGGCAAAAACAAGACAGGAAGCTGACTGCGGATCAGATCAGGAACCCCTTATTGCAAAGTTCAGACTTAAATTGAACAAAGAAAGGAAAACCACTAGACCATTCAGGTGTGATCTAAATCAAATACCTTACAATTATACAGTGGAAGTGACAAACAGATTCAAGGGATTAGATCTGATAGACAGAGTGCCTGAAGAACTATGGATAGGGGTTCATGACATTGTACAGGAGGCAGTAATCAAGACCATCTCCAAGAAAAAGAAATGTAAAAAGGCAAAATGGTTGTGTGAGGAGGCCTTGCAAATAGCTGAGAAAAGAAGAGAAGTGAAAGGCCAAGGAGAAAAGGAAAGATATACCCATCTGAATACAGAGTTCCAAACAAAAGCAAGGAGAGAGAAGAAAGCCTTCCTCCATGATCAATGCAAAGAAATAGAGGAAAACAATAGAATGGGAAAGACTAGAGATCTCTTCAAGAAAATTAGAGATACCAAGGGAACATTTCATGCAAAGATGGGCACAATGAAGAACAGAACTGGTATGGACCTAACAGAAGCAGAAGGTATTAACAAGAGGTGGCAAGAATACACAGAAGGACTATACAAAAAAGACCTTCATGACCCAGATAACCATGGTGGTGTGATCACTCCCCTAGAGCCAGACATCCTGGAATGTGAAGCCATCACTATGAACAAAGCCAGTGGAGGCAATGGAATTCCAGCTGAGCTATTCCAAATCCTAGAAGATGATGCTGTGAAACTGCTGCACTCAATATGCCAGCAAACTTGGAAAACTCAGCAGTGGCCACAGGACTGGAAAAGGTCAATTTTCATTCCAATCCCAAGAAAGGCAATGCCAAAGAATGCTCAAACTACCACACAATTGTACTCATCTCACATGCTAGCAAAGTAATGCTCAAAATTCTCCAAGCCAGGCTCAACAGTAAGTGACCTGTGAACTTCCAGATGTTCAAGCTGGATTTAGAAAAGGCAGAGGAACCAGAGGTCAAATTGCCACCATCTGCTGGATCATTGAAAAAGCAAGAGAGTTCCAGAAAAACATCTACTTCTGCTTTATTGACTATGCCAAAGCTTTTGGCTGTATGGATCACAACAAACTGTAGAAAATTCTTCAAGAGATGGGAATACCAGATCACTTTACGTGCAGAAGAAAAATCTGAGAAACCTGAATGTGGGTCAAGAAGTAAGTATTATATCTGGACATGGAACAACAGACTGGTTCCAAATTAGGAAAGGAGTACGTCAAGGTTGCATATTGCCACCCTGCTTATTCAACTTATATGCAGAGTACATCATGTGAAATGCCGGGCTGGATGAGGCATAAGCTGGAATCAAGATTGCTGGGAGAAACATCAGTAACCTCAGATATGCAAATGATACCACCCTTATGGCAGAAAGCAAAGAAAAACTAAAGAACATTTTGATGAAAATGAAAGAAGAGAGTAAAAAAGCTGGCTTAAAACTCAACATTCATAAACAAAGATCATGGCATCCAGTCCCATCAATTTATGGCAAATAGTTAGGAAAACAATGAAAACAGTGAGAGACTTAATTTTGAGGGGCTCCAAAATCACTGCAGATGGTGACTGCAGCCATGAAATTAAAAGATGCTTGCTCCTTGGGAGAAAAGCTATGACCAACCTAGACAGCATACTAAAAAGCAGAGACATTACTTTGCCAACAAAGGTCTGTCTAGTCAAGGCTATGGTTTTTCTCAATAGTCATGTATGCATGTGAGAGTTGGACTATAAAGAAAGCTGAGCACTGAGGAATTGATGCTTTTGAACTGTGGTGTTGGAGAAGACTCTTGAGAGTCCCTTGGACTGCAAGGAAATCCAGCCAGTCAATCCTAAAGGAAATCAGTCCAGAATATTCACTGGACAGACTGGTGCTGAAGCTGAAGCTCCAATAATTTGGCCATGGTATGCAAAGAACTGACTCCTTGGAAAAGACCATGAGGCTGGGAAAGATTGAAGGCGGGAGGAGAAGGGGACAACAGAGGATGAGATAGTTGGATGACATCACTAACTGGATGGACATGAGTTTGAGCAAGCTCCAGGAGTTGGTGATGGACAGGGAAGCCTGGCGTGCTGCAGTCCATGGGGTCTCAAAGAGTCGGACACGACTGAGTGACTGAACTGAGCTGAACTGACAGCAGAAATCAACACAATATTGTAAACCAATTTTCCTCCCACTAAAAAATAAATTTTTAAAAAAGAAAACAAACAAAAAAGATGAAAATTCTAAGATATCCCTTCTGTAGGCTGAGCGGACATTCCTACTTGTATTAACAGAAGCTGCCAGGCTTACATTTGTGCCTGAGGAAAATTACTCTGATCTAGAGACGGTGAAAAATACCAGCTTTCTTCCAGCCCTAGAACATTTTATTTTCAATCCATAAGGATACAGATGTATCCATTTAATTCAAAGGGCATTTACTGAGCATTTACTATGCTTATGGCAGTGGGCTGTAAATAATAAATAAGATCATCACTGCCCTCAAGGAGTTTACAGTTGACCTGGTAATATGAAGTCTTTTACTCAAAAAACCTTGACAGGAGCATTCCTTGAACCTGGCACTGCTTCAAACAGGCTATCTCACTTTCCAGCAACTCTGGGAGTGAGCTGGTGTTATCTGCACTTCACAGATAATGAAACAAGACTTGGAGAAATGAAATAGCTCACCCAAGGTTGCCCAGCCTGTATTTGAACTGAAATCCAAAGTCATATCGATGAGTCGGCACTGCACCGTGCTGTGCTGCCTCCTTGGAAAGATTACAAGGTTTTATTACTTTTTTTCCCCTCTCCCATTTTGTCCACATGCTCAGCGATTGACGAGTGGAACGAGAATTGATGGATATGCAGGCAATTCGTTTCTCTGCTTTGGAAAGTACATTCCATCTTCAAGCTGCCCTAAATTATATAACGGTTAGTTGCCTCAAAAAATCTTGCTTTGGGGGTTTCTTGTCTGTTTTTCTTATCTCTCCAGGATGCTTTGGCCAACCAAGCAGAATGCTTATCCTGCAGCTTTAGGGCTTTGAAAAAAAATGGTTTCTGTTGTGCTGAGTGCAGTTTCCTGGGGGCCTGTGTGACACAGTGACCAGGTCTTCAGAACCTCGCCTCTAATTCATAGTGCATAAGGCAGAGAAGCAACCAGAAGGCTGGTCTGAGCTCTGGGTAAGGTAACGAGGGCTATTCACATACATATGCTACCTGCCAGTTCACACAGCCCAGACACAAGTACATGATGTGCACACACAGAATTCACACCCACTATCCTACTTCATCTTTAGTTATTAGAACAAAGATTACCATCCTCTTTTCCCTGATAAGATGGAAGACTCAAGGAGGATACATGATTTACCCAAGGTCACACAGCCATAACTGCCAGCACTGAGATCTAACCCTTGGCTGTTGTACTCTGTCTTCTTTTGAAGCAAAGACACGTGTTCACATATATATCTACATATATATGCTACACTGTTTCTGCAGATGTGGGTGGAAATAGAATGGGGGGATAATGGTACTCCATAGATATATGTTCATACACTGATGGGTTTTCCTAGATGGAAAAAAATATATTAGGCTGCACAATCACTGCAAAAATTGTGGTGATATTTGTCCTGAGTTTGGCTCTTCTGGCCCCAGACTGACTCAGGAGATAGGTAGGTGCTGGACTATGCATTTGCAGCCAGCCTCATGTTTACACTTCAAGATAGAAATACCATCAGAAACAGATAAATCACTGGACTTTGTTTCCGGTGGACACTTTAAGATAACAGGTATGGTAGAGACACAGGGGGGCAAACCCTGTTTGAGTATAAGATCAAAACATTGTTATTTCCCATCCTTGAGGCAAGGATGCATCTTGGGGGCTCCTTGGGGGTCAAAAAGAAAGGCGCACCACCCCATAATAGGTGATGCCAAGGCCCCCCATAGGCCTCTGGGCTGGAATTCATCTTGGAAAGTCTGTTGGAGAGGTCCTAGGGCAGGTCATGTATGGAAAAGGAAACAAGATAATTGGCCAAAGTTAAACAAAGACCTGGAAGGACTGTCCTATATAAATTATTTAACCACCCCTTAATTGCATTCCTTCTCATTAGGGAGGATGCGCACACCCTTTTCTCTCTGGTGTGTATCTCTGCCTTACTTCTGTCTTAAATAAGCATGATAGAGTTTCTCTGTGTGCTCTCCTACTTGTTATGCTGTGTCTCTAATAACAAACTTTGTACCTGTTTTTACAGTTTTTGCCTCCTGGAGAAATGCATTTTGTCTCCTTGAGAAATGCATTTTTCAAGAGCCAGAGAACTTTGCATCTAGCCTGTAGCCCTTGCTGGTCTAGTGTCTAGCATTCCTGGTTTTCATCCAAGGTACCCAGATTCAATTCCTGCATAGGAATTGAAGCAGTGTCTTCAAGCCACTACTCACTGCTGTCTCTCCAGATCAAGACCAGTAGCCTTCACTTATCTGAGAGCGTGTTAGAAACACAAACTCTTGGGCCCTACCACACATCCACTGCAGTTTAACAAGAGCTCAAGGTGATTTGTATATACACTAAAAGATCTCTACAAGACACCAGAAATGCTTTATTTTTTCCATCTACAATGGACTCTTTATGGACACAGCCTATAGATCTAGGCATGATCTCTAGTCATGCGTGCTAATTCGCTTCAGTCATTTTTGACTCTTTGCAATGCTATGAGCTGTAGGCCACCAGGCTTCTCTGTCCATGGGCATTCTCCAGACAAGAACACTGGAGTGGGTTGCCATGCCCTCCTCTAAGGGATCTTCCCGACCCAGGGATCAAATCTGTGTCTCTTGCAATTCCTTCATTGCAGGTGGACTCTTTACCACTGAGCCACTGGGGAAGCCCATCCATCTCTACATCTCAAAAACACCAGCCTGTATCTTGGGAAGCTAAAGGCAAAGGAGGAAAGGAAAGATATACCCATCTGAACGCAGAGTTCCAAACAAAAGCAAGGAGAGTGAAGAAAGCCTTCCTCAGTGATCAATGTAAAGACATAGAGGAAAACAATAGAATGGGAAAGACTAGAGATCTCTTCAAGAAAATTAGAGATACCAAGGGAACATTTTATGCAAACGTGGGCACATTGAAGGACAGAAATGGCATGGACCTAACAGAAGCAGAAGATATTAACAAAAGAGGAGCCACCCCACGTTGAAGGTCAGGAAGGGCGGCGGTGAGGAGACATCCCTCATCCAAGGTAAGGATCAGCGGCTGCGCCTTGCTGGAGCAGCCGTGAAGAGATACCCCATGCCCAAGGTAAGACAAACCCAAGTAAGATGGTAGGTGTTGCAAGAGGGCATCAGAGGGCAGACACACTGAAACCATACTCACAGAAAACAAGTCAATCTAATCACACTAGGATCACAGCCATGTCTAACTCAATGAAACGAAGCCATGCCCGCGGGGCAACCCAAGATGGGCGGGTCATGGTGGAGAGGTCTGACAGAATGTGGTCCACTGGAGAAGAGAATGGCAAACCATTTCAGTATTCTTGCCTTGAGAACCCCATGAACAGTATGAAAAGGCAAAATGATAGGATACTGAAAGAGCAACTCCCCAGGTCATTAGGTGCCCAATATACTACTGGAGATCAGTGGAGAAGTAACTCCAGAAAGAATGAAGGGGTGGAGCCAAAGCAAAAACAATACCCAGCTGTGGATGTGACTGGTAATAGAAGCAAGGTCCGATGCTGTAAAGAGCAATATTGCATTGAATCTGGAATGTCAGGTCCATGAATCAAGGCAAATTGGAGGTGCTCAAACAGGAGATGGCAAGAGTGAATGTTGACATTCTAGGAATCAGTGAACTAAAATGGACTAGAATGGGTGAATTTAACTCAGATGACCATTATATCTACTACTGTGGGCAGGAATCCCTTAAAAGAAATGGAGTAGCCATCATGGTCAACAAAAGAGTCCAAAATGCAGTACTTGGATGCAATCGCAAAAACGACAGAATGATCTCTGTTCATCTCCAAGGCAAACCATTCAATATCACGGTAATCCAAGTCTATGCCCCAACCAGTAACTCTGAAGAAGCTGAAGCTGAACGGTTCTATGAAGACCTACAAAACCTTTTAGAACTAACACCCAAAAAAGATGTCCTTTTCATTATAGGGGACTGGAATGTAAAAGTAGGAAGTCAAGAAACACCTAGAGTAACAGGCAAATTTGGCCTTGGAATACGGAATGAAGCAGGGCAAAGACTAATAGAGTTTTGCCAAGAAAATGCACTGGTCATAGCAAACATCCTCTTCCAACAACACAAGAGAAGACTCTACACATGGACATCACCAGATGGTCAACACCAAAATCATATTGATTATATTCTTTGCAGCCAAAGATGGAGAAGCTCTATACAGTCAACAAAAACAAGACCAGGAGCTGACTGTGGCTCAGATCATGAACTCCTTATTGCCAAATTCAGACTCACATTGAAGAAAGTAGGGAAAACCACTAGACCATTCAGGTATGACCTAAATCAAATCCCTTATGATTATACAGTGGAAGTGAGAAATAGATTTAAGGGCCTAGATCTGATAGATAGAGTGCCTGATGAACTATGGAATGAGGT